>NW_021167089.1:371311-467271 GCF_003711515.1 Sodiomyces alkalinus F11 | reverse complement strand
TTGGTTTCTCTGCTTATTCTCGTTTGCTTCCTGAACAAGGGCAAATGTATGTACATACATACCATAAGCGTTTCGAGGCGAAATGTCAAGACAACTGCCATGTTGCCGCGTTGCGCCATGGGCAAAAGCAACCCATCCGAATCCCACATCAACACCATTCCAAAAGCATCCCATGTAAAAAGACATTCAAGCATATATGCACAGGATATAATCCCTTTATCGAAACCCCCCACTGCCGTCCCCCATCATCACCCTTCAAACTCGACGACACCTTTACTGGGACCCGCATCGCTCATGCCCGGCCCGATATCAACCAGCTTCCCCTCCCTTCCGCTCCCACTACCACTCCCGGACCCTGTCGCTCCCGCCTCGGCATCCGCCCCCGAGAGCAAATCTCTGTCCTCGCTCCGCACCCTCCTCCGCTCGGGATCCGTACTGGAGCCCGCACCGCCTCCCCGGACGCCAATCTCCACCCCGATGTCCGCGTCGTCCTCGTCGTCCTCGTCCTTCTGCCCCGGCAACGCGGTCTTCTCGAGCTCCTTCTGCGCCTCGTCCATCCTCTTGCGCACCTCCGCCGCCACCCGCATCCCGTCCGTCACAATGTTGTCCAGCACGCCCCGAAGCCCGCGCGTCGCCCCCTGAGCTGCCGGTGCGATCGCCGGCATCGCCGCCCGGTGGCCAAAGTTGATGCTCGAAAAGGTCGTCAGCGACGATGAAGCCGGCGGCGCCGACGAACCCAAGCCCTCCATGATGTGGAACGACGTCGGGAAGGACGATTCGAAGAACTGCTCCAAGAGCTCGTCGGCTAACACCACCATCCGGAACGTAGGGAGCGTGATGTGGAGGGGGTTGGCGGGGTCGAGCGCCGCGTTGGCCGCTTCGGATTGTGCCCTGGAAACTCTGCGTGCAGAGCCATCGGTCGAGAGCGCGGGCGTCGTCGACGGTTTCGCCGCCGGTTTGGGACTGCCGGGCGGAGAGTCCGGCCCCAAGAGATCGAGTTCGTCTTCGTCTTCGTCGTCGTCGTCTCCGATAGCGAAAGCCTCGCTATTGTCTGCCTGTGCTTTCTCTCGCTCTTCTTCGCCCCCTTCCTCCCCTGCTTGACCGTCCTGTGTCCGAGGTCGGTCCGGGTCAGCATACTCGAAACACCTCCTGATGAATGCGCTAACACTGCCCAGGAACCGCTCGTTGGCCGACACACCGCCCAAGTCGGTCTCTGAAGTCCCGGGCTGCCCTTGGCTGTTGGCGCCATTCGATGTAGGCGTCGAAGTACTCGGGCTCAGCGCACCCTCCAGCCCCCGCCGGGAGAGGAAGAGCAACGCTTCGGATATGCGTAGGATGCCCTCGCGGTCCACCTTCCCATCGCTGTCATCGTCGTAGAGCTCGAAGAAGTAGTTCATGGCCCCCATGATATCCCTCCTACCCTTGATCCTGGCCAAACCGGAGACCACGTTGGCCAGCGTGAGTTCTCCTGTGCCACCGACGTCCCAGCTCTTGAACAGCCGCCGCATGAACTCGTGATCGGCGGGTTCCGGCCCAGACCCCCAGGGGTTCAGCAACGCGTCGGACTTCCGATTGCCCGTGTGCGCCTGCGCCTGCAGCTGCGTGTCCGCGACCGCCCACTTGGACATGCTGGCCAAGAACTCCCTGAAGGCGTTGTAGTCCATCATGCTGGTGCTGGGGCCCAGGGCAATCCGGCCCTTGTCCACGATGTGGTCCCCCTCACCCTCGCCGCGGAACAGGTCCTGGGCTCTCGCCCTGCTGTCCCTCGCCCGACGCCGCGTCTCCTCCTGGATGATCAGATCCCTCTGCTGCCGCTCGTAGAGCAGCGTATAGAAGCGGTCGTACAGCGCACCCACCTCGTCGGCGCTGAGCAGCTTGCTGTCGGGCCCGAGGTTCCGGATGGCCGTCCTCTTGGTGAAACTCTCGATGTTTCTGAGAACCGCGTCCTTGTTTCGGAGCCGCAGGTCGGTGATGGTGCTGTGGGTGATTTGCGAGAACTCCTTGAAGGCCACCACCATGAGCTCTTGGAACTTGGTCACGGCTCGCAGCTTCGGGTTCTCCGACTTTGGATGCGCCGACTCATCCAGACGGGAGAAGTACGACTTGAGGACGGAGATGAAGGTGCCGTCATCGGCAGCATCCAGGAGCTCCTCGCCGTTGATTCTCATAATCGCCAGTCCGACCTGGAAGAGAACCTTGGGGCCCTCGACAAAGAAGACGTCCAGCACGCGGAAGGCGAAGACGAGAGGCATCGAGTTGATGTACAGAGAAAGGAACCAGGGCAGCGAGACGACGGAGAGCTGGACGTCGCTCTTGACAAGGTGTTCCCACAATATGGGCATGGTCCTTTCCACCAGGCACTCGAAGACCTTCTGGTCCAACAGGGTGCCGTACATGGTGGTGGAGTAGTAGCCGGGTACGAGGCGTTCGCAGAGGGAAGAGAGGAGGAAGAAGGCTTGGCTCTCGGACATGTAGATCAGGAGGGCGGCGACAACGATATTCATGGCCTGGCAGTAGCCGACGTCGGGGTTGATCCAGCTGTAGGCGGTCAGGACGCGGCGCAGGCGGCCGATGCCTTCCTCGTCCTGGAAGCCGGGATACTCGGGCAAGCTGCGGTTCAGGTCCTTTTCGATCTCATCGATGGCGAGGGACTCCTTCCCGGCAAACTTGGCCAGGGTGTCGGCGTAGAGGGTGGGGTTCTCGAGCCTCAGGTGAATAGAGCCAGAGGTCATCTCCCAGATCTCGCCCCTGAGGCGGTTGGGCAGGCCGACGCGGATGAGCTTGTGGAAGGTGGGCTGGCGAATGATGGTGATGTTGCGGCCGTTGTCGCGCAGGTACTCAGCCCAGAGGCGCATCTTGGCGCGATCGCGCAGCTTCTTGGGGTCACCAGGATAGCGGAACATCATGCCGAGTCCGGCGTCGGGGGGGCTGGCGTCCTTTTTTTCCTCCGGGCGGAGGAGGTGCTCTGAGTAGCACTCGGCGACAACCTTTCTAAGCCTGCCTACATTTCCGACAGCAGCCCGCAGCCCTTTCTTCAGTCCGTCGCAAAAACGCTCGCAGGCGTGGCGGGTGTCCGCCAGATGTAAAGTAATTCGCTGTTCCCTGAGGTTTTTCTTGTCGGTCGGTGGATTCTCTTTGCCGGTGACGGATAGGAAGCTGTTCCATGTAGTGATGGCGAGGGCGAACTGGAAAGGGGAAGACAAACGCATTAGCCTCCAATATCTCCCGAGTCAACAGACCTAGTTCGGGGGGGTGTGGGGGGGGAGGGTAAGAAGGCTTCCAACCTGAAAAGACTGGCTGTTCAACCGCTCGACCTTGCGGATAGCACAGAGCGGGAAAGTGAAGCCATTCCCGCTAGGCCCGGCACCATGCGTCTGTCCTGTAAAAACAGAGCTGGTGGCTGTGTTGGCCGACCGAACGAAGCTACTCGGGGTGGTGGAGAAGCAGAGGTAGGCCTCGGAGAGGTGCAGCTTGCCAGCGTAGTGGTAACCTCTGTCCGAGTCGCGGTCGCCCTGGGTGGCGTTCGGGGGAGGGATGGTGAGCTCGGCATTGATCTCGTAGAGGGGGTTCTGGGAGCTGGAGAGGCGAAATTGGCTCTGGAAGAGGGAGGCCTTGGACGGGTTCTTGTCGGAATTGGAGAGGTTGAGGCCCTGGGTAGGGTCGATGAGCTGCTGGGCCTTCTGCACCAGGCTGGACAGGTTCAACATGATGGGACGATGAATCGGTCAGCTGGTCATATCGAGTCGGTCGAGGAAATGATAAAAAGAGGGAATAGAGAGTAGAGAGAGCAGAGAGAGCGAATGCAGGCAAAGGGGGGTTGACAAGTGCCAGTAAAGCGTGGGATACAAGGAGGAGGGTTCGGCGGCGAGGCAGTAGAAAACAGGACAAGCTTATTCTGTTCAACAAGAGAAAACAGAGCAGTAGAAGAATGGATGGGTTGGTCCGGGATCGACGTGGAAAAGAAGGGAGCGGGCAGCAAGATTGCTGGAAAGTATCGTGAGGCTGGTGGTGTCGAGATCGAATCGGACGTGAAGGAGCGAAGGGGAAGATAATTCCCAGGCAGGTAGGTACGACAGGTTCAGTCTGGGGAAGTACTAAGGTAATTACAGGACAGAACCGGTACATACGTGGAATGTCCGAAGAGGGTACCGTGACACCTTTCAGCCCTGGACGAGACGGATAAAGCGTAGTGCTTCTCAAATACTCGAGGTACTTATACGGATGCGATGGTCCATGGTAAGCATGGATACTAAAGGCCTCCTGTCACAGCTCCACTACCTAGGTACCTACCTTAGGCTGAGGCATTCTAGTTTAAGAGGTACCCCTCCATATCATGTTGGAGCGTCGGTACAACTGGGACAGGGGCAGAGCACTATAAAATGATGGCCACCAACCAGTAGTCTATTTGTACTCCTCCTTATACCGACTCTGGTCAGAGCGACCAACAAACTGAAAAGTCTACCTTACCTTACTGTTCCAGTTTTAGAAAGAGGAGAGTTGACTAAGCGCGGCATTCTGGGGTACGGCACGGAGTTTGTATCTTAATATGCGTTGATCGATAGCAGAGCCCTCACATGGTCACGTTGGGTATCCCGTAGAGGACCTCGTGTAACTCCGTAGGCTGCTAACTTTGTATATTCCTCATGGCTCAAGCTAACGAAGAATACGCTGCGGACGAACTCCCCCACATGGCCAAATGAGGCTCGCTTGCTTACCTCGACTTACTCCTGATTTGCTTCCCACCAGTGCTCCTGCTCTTTTAATTTTCGTTCCCATCCCCAACCCCACAGCCATGTCTCCTGGGACTTGCTTTTCCACTGACGACGCTACCTTGATGCGTCTCGCGAGTCGTCTCGGCCCGGCCAGCACGAGAACGGTTGACCCCTAGAGGTTCCATCCATATGCTTTGGCCCGTCATAACTACTACCTTACTCTTACAACCACTGAACCCAAACCCAACGAAAAAGGAGAGGGAAACAAGAATCCGAGGCATAACAAGCCATCCAAACGCCTCTCTATTTTGGCCGCGAAAGCTGCAAGCCGCCGTGACAAACTCAAAAGTCGGCAAAGCACGGGTCGTATTTCTGGGCCAGATCGTCCGTGTATGGCTCCCGCTTCCCGGCTTCTTCCGGGTAGTGTTCGAAGCACGTCGTGTCGCTGGCCGAGCGGACCGGGGGCACAATCGGTCCGCGGACTCGCTGGCACAGGAGGTCATCCCATCGGATGCCCCTGAAGAATGGGTGCTCCTTGACCTTCTGGCCCCCGCCGCTGATGTTGCCCAGTCGGTTGGACCGATCCACGGTACAGAACGAACGGATCAGGTCCTTTGCGTTGTCGGAAATGTGAGGTTCCGCCGGGAATGTGATGGGTTTCTCCACAATCCTTCATTTTACAGCGTAAGCCGAGTGTTATCACTACGGGTGAGGCTAAAGAAGGGGAGGTGGAAGAGAGGTGCCAACAGTGTCTAGGAAAGAAAAGCAAGAAAGAAAAAGCTTACTCACTGTTTGTAGATTTCGAGGGGATTCTGATGCCAAAACGGCGGATATCCCGTGAGAAACTCGTAAAGCAGAATGCCCAGAGCCCACCAATCAACCGCCGTGGTGTGGCCCTTGTTCTGGATCACCTCAGGAGCCAGGTACTCGGGAGTGCCGCAGAGAGTGTACGTTTCGATGGGGTTGCCCTCGCCGTTAGTGAGGCGCTTGGCGAAACCAAAATCGACGAGCTTGATGTGGCCGTTCCGGTCGAGCAGGAGATTCTCGGGCTTGAGGTCACGGTACGCGACGCGGCCCTGCTGCTCATGGAGATACTCGAGGACGAGGACGATCTCGGCCGCGTAGAACTTGGATGTGCTCTCGTCGAAGCGTCGCATCTTGCGCAGGTAGCTGAAGAGCTCGCCACCGGGAACGTAGTCTAGGAGCATGTACAGCGAATCGTGGTCGGAGAAGGAGCACAAGAGGTTCGTGATGAAGGGGTGTCCCGAGACGTCGGCGAGGATCTTGCGCTCATGGCGGACGTGGTCGACCTGCTTAAGCTTGATGACGTCCGTCTTGCGCAGGATCTTGAGGGCGTACACTTCCTTCTTCTCCTCCTCGCAGGGGTTCACGGGCTTCACCAGGCAGACGCGAGCAAAGGTCCCTAACGTTCAAAGCGGCGCGAGGGCACGAGTGTTAGCCAGACCATGATCTTCTAGTCCACGAGAAGACACAAAGAGGGTGAGGTAAAAAGGAGGGGCCGGGGAAATGCCCGCGAGACCCTGCCCTTAGAGACAGGCAGAGAAAGGCCGGGCACGCGAACCTGTTCCCAGAGTCCTCACGATGCGAAAGTCGTGGGACGAAAGTTTCCTGCCGGCTATGGGCCCATGGCCGGCGTTGTGATGACCCCTGCCGTTGTGTATCCTGCTCTTCATGCGCGAAAACAGGCCCGGCTGAGACGCCGGCGGTTGGGCCGGCTTGTCATGGTTGCTGCTGAGGGAAGGGGTTTTGACGTGGGAAACGGCTGCCACCATGATGTCGGTTCGACTGAGGAATCGATTCTCGAGTAGTCTGGGTAGAGGTAGAAAAGGAAAATTGGAGGGGGCCTTGTCGGCAGGTAATAGATCGGGTCGTCGCAGTGAAAGTGCCGCAATTAACACATACGAAGAGAATAGGGTAGCAAACGAAGAGCGACTCGGCGCACGACTAACGTCAAGGCTGGTGGGAAGCAGCGATAAAGAGGATGTATAAAGCCGAGGCAAACGAGGTAGTCGAGTGATTTGCGAAAGTCACGAGGGACAGGCTGGCAACTTTAACATATAGCCATCGCTTTGCTGACAGGTTCTTCTGTGGCTTCTGTTGAAATCATCGCTCAATCCGACTGCCTAGGCGTGACGATTTCTTGTTGGGATGAGAATACGGATTCGCCTATGGCAGTCGGTGGTGGTTTCGGTGGTGGAATTGGTGCTTTGTTGTTGAGAAAGAAGGGTAGGAAAATAAAAAACAAAAACAAAAAATTGAGGTCTAGAATAGGAAGAGCTGAAGGAAGGAGGGGGCCCCCTTATGATTGATGACAGAAAAGGGGCGGGCTTATTCAACACTAACAACCTACCCAAGGTAGGGTAGGTACGTTATACATTGGCAGTTTTAACAATCCACCGACCTAGATGGCAAGAAGCTAACTTACACTAGGGAAGGGTATGGGGGATATATTACGAAGTAAAAAGAACACTTACGAATACTCCGATCTGTATCTCATAAATCGGGTGTTATTAGCCAGTGGCCGGATATCAGGTAATAGGGTACGTAATTGTTAAGTCTAAAGAACATAGCTTAGGGAGTGGGGGTGTGTAAGTGTCGTAGGCGGGAAGTAATTACCTTATTCGTCTCTGGTCATGAAAACGAACGGAAGATCCCCCCATTTTCTACCAAAAAAAAAAAGAAGAAAAAAAGAGTACTGGGACATACTAAGGGAACAAATGACCAACCGAAAATTGACATTTGTTACACCGGGCCGGACAGGGCTACTTCGTATGTAATGGTCCGGTCCGGAATCCATCGTAAGCGAACCCAGTATGTCGTCGGAACCAGAGGAATCATTGAACAGACTGGATTCCAGAGATAACGGAAACAGATGACGAAAGTTGGAGTCGATATCTTGCTATATTGGTGCAGATTCTAAGGTCCTTAAGCGGGCATACAGAATTCCCCTCCACCTTAGCCCTCGCAGATTTGTCGGAATCCATATCATAATTAATATGTCTTGGTTAAACTACCTTATGTAGCTGAGTGGAGATAAAGGTGCAAGCTGACGCATCTGTTTTGTACGGAGTACTTCAATCCTTTACGTCCCGTATGCGTGCAAATCAGCGCGGACGTCAAATCCCCTCAACATGAAGTGCAGCGCAGAGACAACCCTTCGTTCATTACTTGGCGGCCGGGACAACGGAACAACTGGTCAAGATTCTGTGGCAATCGCACGAATCGCACGATCATATCCCGAGGGACAAAACGCCAAGCTGACTCCCCAGGTTCTGTGGCCCTTCACTGTTCGTCTTCTGCAGGGCCAAGCGCTAAAGCGCTACCTTCACAGGTGTGTCGAGAAGCGGGGCTGATTCCCTTATCGACGAGCCCTATGACGCAACCCATATTCGTCTCAACTTGGGTCAGCGGAAATTATCAGGTCACTCTCCGGATACGGAGAAAGCCTCGGTACCTTCGGTGAGCGGAAGGACCTACTCCATGGAAAGTCACCTCCTTCAAACATTCCACACATTCGCTCATCTATACGGATACTAAGGTAGCTACCTTATAAGTAAGGTAACACGTGGTAGTCCAATGCCACTCCCACACATCCTCCCGAGCACTTGGTACCAGTCCATACCGGACGGTTACTTTGCAGACTATTACACCTCTGCCAGGGTTAGAAATATTAGCTGGAATATAACGTAAAATAACTAGCTAAGGATAAGAAGGACTCCTACAAGTAGAAGTACAACTAAATATAAGGAAAACAATAGCATTTTTAAGTACCTCTATCTATATAAACTTCTAGTTTCTTTCTTTAATACGATTATTACTTAATAGTCTATATCTTCGCTATCTCTCTTAATATACTAATATAGACGATTAGATATTATGAAGATTATTATAAAACTAGTAAAGTTATAAGTAGTTAAAGTTAGAGGGTTTAGTCTAAATATCGCGAGGAATCTAATAATAGCTTTATATAGCCTAATATTAGTCATATAGCGATATTTAATTTTATACCTCCCTATATAAAATAGGTGGAAAGGTACGGATCAGTAGCGTAAACCAATAATCGATCAAGACATAGGGCTAAGTTCCGAGCTAACGTTTCTAATCCTGGCAGAGTGTATTTCGTACTCCATACATACCTAGGTACCACTTCTATTAACCTCGATAGAACTCGATAGCAACCGGTGACGCCATCCTGTGATTGCAGCTCGTCCTGGGATACCTAATCAGCCATCACCAGACGAAACATAGACATCAGACAGACACAATATCAAACCGGGCATCATCCCGTCATCCCCATACCATACCTTACTCACGTCGCTCAACTCCATCCCCACCACCACCATCACCGTGCCACCGTGAATACTATGCAGGAGACGTCAGGATCGGCCGTCCCGCTCTTCTTTGGAAACCCGCCCTGCCGAAAGACGTTCTACCGAGAAATGTTACGCAATTAGACCCAGCCGGTCCCCTTATCTTTGTTCGACGTTCCTATTCCGAGTCTCTCACTCTTGCCTGGACCCGGGTGACTGGGTTTTCCGTTCCATTACGACTGGGTACATAGCCCATGGCATTATCACCTGCCCCATTGTCCCGGCGTGGATTCCACGGTGCTTGTCTATGTCTCGCAGAGAGTAAACACCGCCCAGCTCCTGGTGTTAGTCTCGAGTTTAACCACCCACTGCTGTGTGCGCCGGTTGGGGGGGGGGGGGGGGGGGGGGGGGGGGGGGGGGGGGGGCAAAGTCGGGCAGCGTAATCTACGTAGGGCTATGATCGTCCGTCATTTCGTTGAATGCCTTCATTTATCTTTTCATTTTCTGCCCGGTTTTCCCTGTTGCATGTCCCAGTCGCTAGGTCCAAACTAATGTAACCACCTTTCACTCTGTTTTGGTACAGTAACACATATTTAATGACACCGTCGGTTGATGTCAGATCGGGCAGTTTACTCAACACCTGGACCTGGACCCGATCGAGTGATCATGATAGAAAGAGTACTGGGATTGTCAAGTCCATCAACCGGATGCCTCGCTACCTACTTTATAACACAAGCCTCGGAATCTCTTCGACGCTGGATACTATACAGACAGGTACCTTTGGCCGTTTCTTCGCTTCTCCTCTCCTCTAGGATATTAACATCTAGTGATTTCTCGCCCAGCAAAGGCGTATTGTCCCACCCCTGTGAACTCCCGATGCTGTATTCGCGCAAAGAAGTCGTTGATCTCGCCTGCCCATGTCATCAAACACCCAGGGTATCAAGCCTGAAATCAGCTCATATCTTCTTCTTAACCATAACGGCGCCATACACGAGGAAGACTCCATGCGCTATTCGAAAAAGAATGGAAGAAAATAAAAATGAAAAAGAGAAAACAATAACAAGAAGAAAGAAAGAAAGAAAGAAAGAGGAACGGAAGCAATAAAACAAAGAGAGGACGAAAAAAAATCAACGACGCCTCACCAACCACCAAGCGCCGATGCCAAGGGCAACTGCTGTCGCTATCACCAGCGCACCTTCCTTGGTGCTCCACAAGAGCACGCTCCAGCCAGTAAACACCTCCCGTTTCCGGACCGCCGCCCTCCTCTCCCAGGCCTCCGGATCAATCGTCACAGGCAGCGAAACCCGGGGGTCGAGGACACCATTCGCATCTCCGCTCTCATCCGTAGCCTCTGCAGACGCCGTCATATCCTCTGCCGAGAGAAGGGGGACGTCCATACGCAGGAACACGGCCCGGTGGTCCGAAGTCCGTACAACCGGCATCGCATCGTACGCCCTAACGTTCATCCGAGTCAGGTCGTCCGGTAACCCACGCCGCTTGACCCCGCGGGGTATATCCAGGAAGAGGATCCGATCCGTCCACGAAGGCCATCGGTGCGGCGCGAACTTCCACGGCACGACATCTTCTCCTTCTCCTGCGCCGCCGCTCGAAGGGAGCACGTCATATTTGTACGTCGGCGGGAACCGGACCTCGGCCTCGCTCATCCCGTGAAACGTGCGGCCTGCTCGCCGCTCACGCGTCAGTTGGTCCAGGGCAAAGAAGCGCGGGTAGTAGTTCTCGCTGTCGGGGTCCAGGCTGGGGAAGTCTGCCATCGGAGGCGGGGAGCGGCTCGAGATGCGGTAGTTGAGGTCACCGGCAACGAAGAGGTGCGAGCTCGGCTTAAACACGGAAAGGTCGTGGAGCTGGGCTCGCAGAGCCACGTCCAGAGCGTGGTCCTCGTCCTGCAACAACCGCTGCCCTTCATCAGAGGTCTCGGTGGCGCTGTCGGCGTCGTCTTCTTCCTCGTCACGCCTGGACGAAGGAGCGCCGGCTTCCCCGGTGGCACTCGCCGCCTCTGCAATCGCTTTCCGTTTCTGCTTTAGAACCTCCTCTGGATTCCCAAACGTCAGGCCGCGCATGATGGCGGCCCAGTTGGCGTTTCTCCGGGGCAGGTTCCACTCCATGGCCGCCAAATGCGTTGCCACAAAAGTGAGCTCGCTACTTCGCCCTGGTCCGACGCCTGGCTCCTGGTCCTGGCTGTCGTATAGCATACGCAAGCCTGCAGCACCCTTGTTCCCCATCTCGGCAGCACCAAAGCCAGCCTCGGCCTCCTCGACGGACTGTATTGCGGTAGGATCGCGTGCGAAGAGCATGATGGCCGTCATGCCGACATTACGGGTACGGACAAGCGTGTACGGCCGTACCGGCACGGGTGCCACGGTCGGTTCGATGATGACCGCGGGTTCATCTTCGTTGTCGGTGTGGGAATGGGATGCGAACTTGGCGGCGGCAAGGTTAATAGCCTCCTCGAAACGAGCAAGGTAGGGGCTCAGGAAGTAGCCGCCGATGAAGGAGTAGGACATAGGCGCCACCTCCTGTAGAGAGCTGCCCACATCATTAGAGTCAGCATGGGGTCTGGACTGTCATAAGGTGGTAACGGGTCACGAGGGCACGCCGCCCAGGCCTCCAAAGTGGGGGGGAAGTGAGGGGCGAGAATAATTCAGTGAAAGGAGGGAAAAGAAAGGGGAAGGGCGGAGAACATACATCACGACGACCTCGGGCAATGTGGTAGCATTCTGCTGGAAGGCGGTCTGTAGATGCGAGGCAAAGACGCCGGCATTGATGAAGTTCTTGGCGCAGTTAAACGTGAGGATGAAAAGGTCAAGTGTTGAGGGCGCCATGACAGTGGAAGACGAGCCAGAACCCTCTGTGTCGTCGACAGGTTTCGAGGAAGCCATCGTCGAAGGTCGAATCCACCGTTAGATGAGCGGTTGGTGAGGAGGCCCTAGTCGGTGGTGTTGACCGATGTTTACCCGATGATGTAAGGTTAGGGAGGAGGGGGTCGAAGAAGCTTGACAGATCCACAAGCCCGGTATATGTACTAGTACTGTACACATCTCTCTTTCCCTCTTGAAACGAAGGCGGCGAAGTTCTCAAGGAGGAGGGGAGTCGCGACCGGGGTAGGTACGTAAACTAGGCAGCCAAAACCTCAGAAGGACAAAGATACGACGTACCTTATTTATGTCTCCAGCTACGAAACTACCTACCTACCTTGGGTTGTCGAATACAGCGTAACCGTAAAGGGTAAATACGATAAAAACGGTCAGATTAGGAGGTTCCAAATTGATTGTATTGAAACCGTAAAATGTTATAAAAACGTGTGGTTATAGGAGGCAAAATTAATGCCCGATAATGCTACGGATATCCACCTTCGTTGCCCAAATTTCGTAATCGGCCGTTAGGTTGTTCCACCCCCGAGGGAGGTCTGTGCGACAGACCCTTGTCTCGGTCTACTTCCAAATCCTCACAGGCAGGACACTCGGACACAAGTGGCAAAAGGCAGTGCGTCGTTAGGCCTCCAACGAATATTCACGGGATTGAGATTTCCAATCGGCGGGCAAAAGGTGCCAGTCGCGGAACACTGATCCGTGTGGACGGGGCTCAACTATAATTGTAACAGAAGGGCTTGCGGATAATGTATTTGTAAAGAGGCTATCTGATCTTGTGTCTGTGATGTTTAACGACGGTAGAAGTTTGGTCATAATAACCCTAAGCTTGGCGGCCAGGACCGGCACAACCCAGATTGACAAGCAGTCCTGAATCCTATGCACTGGGAAGGCCAGGAGGCCGCCGCACACTTGACCATCAGGCTGTATTGAGTGAGGCGATGGTCATAAGATGGCAAGCCTTGACAAGCTCCTTATAAGGGCGTGCTGCATATGACTGACCGTCGCCCAGGAAATCCGAGACGCTGGCGATAGAGAGACACGTTGCTGCCTTGTCCCGAGTTTGGCCTCCCCCGAGAGGTCCATTCGCCCTGACATGACGCATTAGCACTGAGCCCTCTATTCCATAAGGTTGTGACTCTGAGATCTCGTCCATGCTTCGTTGACATGATTCCCAAAAGGAAAGGTGCAGCCCCAAGACCACCAAGATAGGAAAACCCGAGTTACAAAAGCAGGAAACGGCATAAAACAAGTACTGGAAAGAGAAAGAAAAAAAGCAAACGAGAGCTCGTCAGTTGAACAATCGCAGCTGCTCTTCGGGCTTGGCGAGCCTAAGCCCGAAGAGCCGGTAATCAATCAGCGGCGTGACCAGGCTTATACGGCTGTTTTCCCATGCGGTCCGTCCGCTGCGTGGCAAAGCAGTTTGGGCAAACAAGTCTCGATGCCCTGCCAAAACAGGACACCGGACATGCCGTTCGGAATCATCCATTAACAATGAACGGTCCTGTCGATGACGGCAGAAAGCGCCGCCGTCGACGAATGACCATGCAATATCAAGGTGTTCCGAGCCATATAGTCAAATCACCGCGCCGAAGACCCAAATTGAGAATGCGTAAGAAATGAGACGCGACCGGTTCGCGAGGCAGCAGAGCCAGGGATGGGCGGATAGCTCTCAGACAAAGCCAAACCTCGAGGCCCGTTGCCATTTGGGCGAGAGGGGGGAACAATGGTCTAGCTGTACTCCGACAAGTGGGCGTCGATCATCTTGCTCGGTAAGACCCGTATCCGGTACCGGCGGCTTTCGAGGCTGATCGTAGCCTAGTCATATCCTTAATGTCAGATACCAAACAAAATCCGTCGCGTCAGATGCGGGCAAACATGGTGTCAATTTGACTACAACCAAATCTCAAAAGTCGCGCGGGAACGGTTGAATGGGGCTGCATGAATACTCACATCCTGTCGCTTCCACCGACTGCACGATTGGTATCCGGGTCGATACCGATACCAGAACTAGGTTCGATCACTTTGCGGCGCGAGCTGGAAACGGCGTTAGGCTTCACTCCGCCAGCAAGAGGGTTGGGCTGACCAGTAGTACCAGCATTGGCCCGAGTAGCGCGAGCCTTCTCTTCATCCTCCTGGTTGCCCGCGGCCTGGGCAATCGCCTGAGCGTTCTTCTGGTACTTGTACACGGTCCAGTCGAAGACGTAATCGTATTGGAATCCCTCGCGGACAAACAAATCGCGGAAGATCTTGCGTAGGTAGCTGTAGTCGGGCTTGTCGTCGAACCGTAGAGAGCGAGTGTAGTTGAGGTAAATGGCGAACTCGTTGGGGAAGCCGCGGCAGAGAACTTCAGTGGGGGTCGTCATCTTCTTCTCCATGATGCGGTCGTACTTCTGTTTCTTGGTCGCGGCCTTGAGTCCCTGCCAGGGAAGAGAGCCACGGCAGAAGTAGAGCATGACGTAGCCGAGAGACTCCATATCGTCACGTCGAGATTGTTCTTGCTCACGTGTCAGAGAGAAAGACCGGATCAAAAATTGCCAAAGAGGAAAATGTGCAGCTACTACTTACCGACACCAAGATGCGTGTTGATCGAGGCATAACGAGCGGTACCGGTGAGGTTCTTGTTCTCTCTGTAGGGAATATGGAAATGAGTCTTGGGGTCGCGGTACTTCTTGGCCAGGCCAAAATCGATCACGTTGACCTGATTGCCGCGCTTCCCAATGCCCATAAGGAAGTTGTCGGGCTTAATATCGCGGTGGATGAAGGACTTCGCGTGGATGTACTCGATGCGGGAGATAAGCTGGTCGGCGAGGAGAAGAACCGTCTTCAGAGAGAACTTGCGATTGCAGAAGTTGAAGAGATCTTCCAAGCTGGGGCCGAGCAGGTCAAGGACCATGGCATTGTAGTCGCACTCAGTGCCGAACCAACGAACGAAAGGAATGCCGACACCACCGGCCAAGGACTTGTATACCCTAGCCTCATATTCAAGCTGGGGGTGTTTAGCCTTGACGCTTTCGAGTTTGATGGCGATTTCTTCGCCCGAGATGATGTTAGTGCCGAGGTAGATGTCGCCGAATGAGCCCGAACCGATCTTCCGCCCGATGCGGTATTTATTACCGACGCGGAGGTCCTATGAAGGATCGTTAGCATGACTGAAGTCAATCCAACTGCCACTGACGAGCATAAGCTTGATGAGAGGCTTAATCCTCATCAAGGGCAATGACGCGGCGGTCTCTAACCCAAGGCAACACATGATAAGGTTATCGTACCATGGTTGTCATCTTGACCGGTTCGTAGTGGTGCTCCGTTCCTAAGGGGAGCTAGCCGTCGTTGTAATCTGATACAGGCGGTAAAGTCAGCTTCATGCACATTGGTTCACTACTCTTTTTTCTTCAAGACTGACTCCCTGTTGGTTTCGAACGGTAAAATGGAAGAGTGTGTGTGCGAGAGAGCAAAAAAAAAAAAAAATTAGAGCACAGCTTACCCTGGTGGTGGATAGAATGGAATTCGAGGCAGAGAGGCCTCTCAACGACACGGGGCGGATGGGCGACCCTCGTAGGCTATGCTAGCTTCTAAGGTTAGGTACGATGGTAAAAAGGTGGAGGAGTGAACAAGGTAGAGTAAGATTCTTTCGAATGAAGAAGAATCGTTCCAGTCTTGGAAGGGAACAAATAATATTATTGACGATGAGTGAAAGGCAAGCGTGGAAAAAAAAAGTTAGGAAAACTGAGGAGAGCTTCAAGACGTACCTTAAGACCGAGTTGATGGAAGTTGTGTGATCGTGGGGTTATGCTGTCGGGCGGTCGGTTTTGGGTGTGGGAAGGGAAAGAGGGAAGGGAGGAAGGGGGAGAGGAACGAAAGGGGGGAAGGGATAGAAACCAAGAAGTCTAGGTCCTAATGGTGGGCCGGCGAAAGGGCGGAAGAAGGGGGCGTAGGAAGGGGGGTACATACGGTGAAAGCGTTTTCGACTCGGATCCAGAACTGTGCTTGGCGTCTTGGCGAGCGGCGGCCCAATGTGGATCGTACCTTCTACGCAGCGCCCTTCGGGATGATTGTACCTAAGGTACCTAGCCGCATACAGTGGCAGTACCAACCACACCGCTTGCTGTATTTGGCGATGTCTTGGGCTGAAAGGGTCCTGGAAACAGGAAACAAGGCAAGTGACTTGCGCCTAGTCGCCGCTGCCCTGGTAGCCGCTATTAGTATCTAGGTAGGTACCTTACAATTACCTTGTCGTCGTTATTGTCGCACTGGTGAAATGTATTATGAAAACACTGTAATACAACTCCGCAAGGTACCTAGGTATGTAATTATAACACTACCTGATAAATACATCTTCCTACCTATTGATGAGCCTCGTACTGCTGACTGCCTAGGTACCTTGCCACGTTAAGATGATAAGGTAGTCGCCGAGTTAGGTAAGCCGGGCATTCCTGATCAGACTCGGTGTGATATGTCGCAAAATACGTACACAGTTCGGCACCTTCTCTACCCAGCTATGCATAATCTTGCTTAAACATGGGTAAAGGCAACAATGCATCTCAATAGACCTTTGAAAGGAGACGCCGAAGAAGGGAGTAAAACACTGGCTGGGCCAGACTTGATAAGAACATACCTACGGGCCGATAGGTAGGTAATATAATACTGACTGCCATGTATCCGTCTATACTGTACATACAGTAAAGTACCTGCTCGGTACTCTGCCTTAGTACGGAGTACTTGTGAGTTTGAAGTGGAGGTAGAGATGTTGGGGCAAGATCGACCACTGCATCGATTTGATTCTGGACCCTACCTAGCGGACTCAGGCTACCTTATGATTACTGACACGGAAGATGTGTGGCGAGTAAGGTAAGGTAATTGTTGACCTTCTACAACAATGTATGCGGACTTAACTGACCACAACTTCGAGCGTGGGTTATAAGGTCGGTAAGGTAGGTAGCTTTGGTTGTGCAGCGTGTAGCAGGTCGGAACTGCACTTTCTACGACATTCCCTAATAAGGTACCTTAAGCGATGTGCACTGATATTTACCTTTAGGTACCTTACTTTTAGGAGTATCGGGTTCTAATAAGGTAAGGAGGACGGATACGTAAGGGTACTCATCAAGGCGAGCAGGGCTGCGGTTGCTACTTCGTACTCATGCAAGCCAGCCCTGCTGCCGATACACCCTCCCCTGAAACGCTAGGGCCTGGGAAGAAGCACAAAGCTCCTAACTTGGAAACGAACCTAAAGCTTTTATATCTCGGGCTCATGCCCTGCTTATGCTGATCGTCGGCAGTTCTTCATGTACATTGGTGAAAACCCACAGGGCTCTCACCGCCCTCTCCATAGTACCTCAGTTTGAACCTACCGAGTCAGTCGGTCCCAATCCAGAGTAAACAATACCAATGAGAATCAAAATAAAATACAGGCAAGAAACGAAAATAAAGAGTTAGCCTGCCTCCATCTTCTTAACAGACCCAGCAACTGTTGGTCATGAGCGGGATAGGACCATAAGACCACATACTCTGCCGGGCTACTGCCATCTCAACGAGGCATATACTTCGCAGGATCCACTGACCTGGCCAACCTCATGGCCAAACTGCAGCTCTGATTTTAATGTGCATCCGATTGCCATGATTTAATTCTGGAACTCACGCTACTTCCTTTGGCAGTCCTCCAGCATGATGACAGACCACCCACACTGCTGGGTGCTCTGGCGAACTCTGCATGTACGTACGTACGAAGTAACTACAGTCTCCACCTCCAAGGTAAGCTGAAGCCAAAGATATAACGTCGTGAGGGCCGCTCCGGTGTATCTACGAATAATACCTGCGGCGGCCGTTGCCGTCCCGAACAAGGTCCCATGACCTTCCCCCCTCATTTCCCCCTGCCACCAAACGGTCAGCAAAGTATCCGTACACTGCGAAGGTGTCATTGAATAGATTAGTCCTGGAAGGTCAGAAAGGTCGGCTATGATGAGTTGAGTGCACCCTCGCATCCACGTTTTCCAGGCCATATCCTCCCGAAGTCATCTTCTTTCGTAGAGTCATCTGTTCCACACGGTCCTTCTCCGGAGTTAAGATCTGGTGTTACTAACGCCCTATTTCTGGTAGAACAAGAATCATCAGCCCGGGCGGGCGATGCGAGCACCGGATCTTTGCTGTCCCCTAAGCCAGATCCTAAAAAGGGCAAACGCCAGAAAGACCCCCAAAAAAGCCAAACTCGGCACCGGTTCCCCCGCGTATTTCCCCTTGGCTATACCGTGCCAAAATTCCCCGTCGTGCGAGGAAGCGACAGAAGAATGAGCTGATTGTCCGTTTTAGCCGCCGAAGGTTAAAAGACACCGGCGATTTGGGAGCCCTTCAATAACGTGCATTCCGTACCAAGGAAATATTGCCCGAAATAATACACATGTAATCACATAGAAGAAGCTGCTGATCTGGCCCAGCCAAGGTTCAATGCCAATCTTGGACGAATCACACTCCCAGATTGAGTTACCTCTCTTGTGTCCGTATATGTAAGCTGCGCGTCTCCCTCCCCAAATGGCATTCCGCCATTGCCGCCCGACCCTTGCCGGCCGGTACGAAGTTAATACGACGCGTCTTGTCAGCTGATCCAGTGACTCCCAAACCGTGCGAGTAGTGTACGTACTCCATTCGTAATCAGCCTCACCCACATGGACGAAACCGCAGTGGCGACCCTCTAGCCAGGGATTTTGCAACCCCAAGTATCACCTCACGACATCAGGCCACATACACTTTCTCCTCCTCTTGCTCTCTCCAACACGAATAGCTAGGAGGGTGGTCGATCATGTCCCCTTGAGTACAAGGCCAAGCCGGACTTGCCGTCGAAAACTTCAGATTCTGCCATACGTTTGGAGGTTCGGCAGATGTTTCAGGCTTGGGATCCCTCCCACCCCTGTATCCTTAAAAGAAAAATCTCGACTGCTCCGTTCAACATTTCCGATCGTCGTTGTCGTCGCCGTCGCCGGGACAGGGCACCAGGAAAAGCACTTCGTACGAAGTACTCCATTTTCAGAACCGACCGTTTCGCCGAACGCCTCGTTTAGCCGCAAGTGGTACGACGACACGAACTAGCAACGGCCCAAACTCAGGCTGGTTTCGTTGGAGCCAGATGGAATCATTTTTGCCCATATGGTTCTCACAAAGAACATTTCACATCGTACAGGGTACAATCCGCCTCGTTTCCCTCATCCAATGTCTTAACCTACCTAGGCAGGGAGAATACCTAGGGAGACGAACATGGTTCGCCAGGTTATCTCGCCTCTCGATGCCCAATACCACTCATTGCGATAGTGGTGGATCGTGCTGATGTGATCTCTATCTCAAGACGTAGGGGATAAATGGTCAGTTGTTGACAAATTATGGTACAAACATGGTCTCCCAAATCTCGAGATGATTCAACCCGATACCCGGCGTAAAACACTCCTCTGTAACTGCCTTCACGAACAAAGTATTTGCTTTGTATGCCGTATCACCATGGTATCAAATCGGTGTAGAGACGAGGATAGCTACCATCATGATGCTGCGTAACACACACGCGTACTACTACATCGCACGCATCCCCCCACCCGCCGGCCCTTTGTCCAACATCCCATACGGGAGAAATCGTGGCATCTGATATAGCTACGTACATTAATTAGAATCCCAACGCGCGCCCGTCGTTTCGACGCACCTCCGATACAACAGGTAACTGGGAAGGAAGGACACCTACTCAATTTTCTAACCCGACGTCCCGTAACCAGTTGCTCTATCCGCCTCGGACACGGCGCCGGTCTTTGCCCCATCCCGTCCCGTCCCCTCTCCTCTCCCCCCCGTGCCCGCATGGCGCCCCACATACCATCCCGGGAACCTGGACGCCCGGGCCGTGGTGAATATGCGTTGAGGGACAAAGAAGTTGCGGGAGGGGGTCAGCGCTTTGGTTGTGAAGGGTACGCCGCGGGAGAGCAGACACGAGATTCGTTCGGGTGGATTACTAGAGGAGGAAGAATGGAGACATGAACTTGACTAGGAGGAGGGCGTGAGCGGCGTTGGCGAGGAAACGTAGAGAAAAAGTAGAGGGTATAAGAGATATGCGGTTTGGGCGAACTTGGGAGTGATAGACTGGCATGGCAGAATGGGTTGTTTTGCGATGAATCTTTCGAAAGATTTTTTTCACTGCGATGGCTGATCAAGACGATTCAGGGGAGAGGGGGGAGGAAGGACGAAATATCGTCAGGGGGCTGCTGCTTGACAGTAGGCAGAGTATGGCAGGCTTCCAATTTCGCTGTCGAGACACTATAGGGATTTCAACTTAAGCTCATATGACCCTGTACGAGAATCCATGGGAGCACCATTCACGTTAGACATTTTTGTACTAGCTATCCGCTTTTGAACGAGTTCCGGGAGACCAACTTCGACTGTTACGATTCGCCATTCTATAGGGTCATCTAGCCTCCCAAGCAAGATTTCATCTCATGCGACTATCGACATTCCTCCGTCATTATCATCACTATGCTTTTTGTGTGCTTGTCCTCCACGTCATTTTACCACGCTAAACGCTTAAGCGGAGATCTTCTGCTTCAGGATATCCTTGAGGGTGACGGCATCGGCGGCGAACTTGCTGATACCCTCGCGCAGCTTCTCGACGGCCATCTGGTCCTCGTTGAAGTCGAAGCGGAAGTTGGCCTCGTCGTTGATGTACGTCTTCTTCTCGATATCGAGCGAGGCAGCGCTGGAAGCGTCGAGCTTCTTGGGGAGGGCATCGGACGAGTTGTGAAGCTCCTCGAGGAGGTTGGGCTGTTTGTAGAACGTCAGCATTGGCAAGAACATTCCGTTGTGTCTACCATCTACCAGCAGAACGATGTTCACGTTGGCTGCCAAATGGACGAAAAGGGGGAAGGGAGCCATACGGAGATGGTGAGGTAGTCGCAGCCAGCGAGCTCAGTGATCTCGCCAATGCTGCGGAAAGACGCGCCCATGACGATGGTCTTGTAGCCGTGCTTCTTGTAGTAGTTGAAGATGCTCTGGACCGACTTGACGCCGGGGTCCTCCTCCTTGGAGTAGTCCCTCTTGTTGGCGGCCTTGTACCAGTCGAGAATACGGCCGACGAAGGGGGAGATGAGGAAGGCACCGGCCTCGGCGGCGGCGATGGCCTGGACGAGGGAGAACATGAGGGTCAGGTTGGTGTTGATACCGTGGTCGCGCTGGAGGATCTCGGCGGCCTTGATGCCTTCCCAGGTGGAGGCGATCTTGATGAGAACGCGGTCTTTGGAGATGCCCTGCTCCTTGTAGAGCTGTAGGGTAGGATTGTTAGTGTTAAAGCGTCCACCCCTCGTCCTTCGCGTGACACAAGAGGGGTTTGCAAACCTGGATAATACGCAGGGCCTTGTCGACAGAGGCCTTGGTGTCGAAAGACCACCGGGCATCGACCTCGGTGGAGACCTTGCCAGGGATGATCTTAAGGATCTCCTTGCCGAACTCGACGAGGAGATGGTCGAGAGCCTCGTCAACCTGCTGGTCGACATCACCGCCCGTGGTCTTGGCGACCTTCACGGCCTCATCGATGAGGCGAGCATACTCGGGCTTCTTGGAGGCGGCAAGGATAAGGGAAGGGTTGGTGGTGGCATCCTGCGGCTTGTACTTGCCAATGGCTGGAAGGTGATAACATTAGGTTAGCGGAGGTTCTCCGATGATGGGGAGTTGAGGTAGCGCCGCGGACTTCCACCCGCCGAGGACGAGCAGAATAGAGCATCTAGGTATGAGCTAATTATGACGAGACTCACTTTCGAAGTCACCTGGCAAAGAAACTCTGGGTTAGCTTTAAGCTTTAAGAACTTGAAGATTTTGAGCTCGAGAAGATCGAGGATGGGACAGGATACGAGGCTTACCCGAGTCGCAAACGACAACCTAATCGAGGTGAAAGTAACACAAGGATTAGCAAATATGATTCAAACCAGACCACTCATGATGCTGACGCTTCATGGTGACTGCAATAACGACGTTGGAGGTCGTCAAAGAGCGCAGTGGGGGGAGGCAACTGAACACCCAATGTCGTCCGACGATGGCAACATGGCGGGGTAACTCACGGTGCCGCTGGCCTTCAATTGATCCAAAGAAGAAGACATCTTGAGGTTGGAGGGTTGTGTGACGAAAGGTGATTAGCGTCGAGATTGAAACCGGGATATGAGACAGCACCAGGCTGAGCGTTCGATCTATATGGTTATGGTGATGGGTTGGATGATGTTGATGAGGATTGGTAAGTGAGTGTTGTGTTGTTGTAAGAGTCAAGATTTTGCTGACCAAGTCCAGACGACGGGAGTCGGAGGCGAAATATTTGACCCCCTCGTCTCAACTTTTACACGGACCCCCGCCATGATCTAAGGATTACCTACTTTCATCGCGCAACAAGCTCCCACTTAGTAAACGAGTAGTGGGTACCTCTTGCTGGTTACCTTATGTGCTACGTAATTATCCGGCGAGCCAGTGTTCGGGAGAGCAAAGGTTGGGCCAGGAGTGGGCGATTACTGTACCGTTGCATGTACTGTCCGGATACCGCGGGACGTTTTTCTGTGGCGGGGCCCGAGGGGTACAAGCCCCCCACCCCCCTCAGAGCTGCGCCAAAACGTCAGGAGGGGCAACTCAAGTTACCCCTCCCCCTCCGTCTTTTCCTCCGTCTCCCCCTCCTATCCCAACGTTCCACTATCCCTACCTCTTCCGTCATAACGGCTTATCCGTCCTCCGAGTACCTAGGTGGTACTCGCCTGCTCGCCTTCTCCGAGGAACAAAGTAGATTCTCATCGATCTATCTACAGTAAAGTACAGAGTAGAAACAGTTAGCCAAGTCAAGACGAGGACAGAGCCCGTACACCATAAGGTACCTAACACTGAGATGAATCCACAAGTCGTTCTCGCCATTTATCCCGCCACATATTCCGTCCCTATACCTCAGGTATCGATTTTGTCGTACGCGTATTGGAGAGGCTTCTTCCAATCCCATGTTCGGACGGGCGCATGCGTCGGTCCAATGTCGCGTCGGTCCAACACCAACAGCGAGGATGATATCCCATCGTCAAACGCTGTTAGACGAGTCCGACATCAGATTACTAACACGAGAGGGCTCCCCCTTACTCACTCATTCACTCATACAACTGCAGTCACTCGTGTCCCAATGGGCACTTCCACTATACTCTCAATGTATCCCAACGCTTCCAGCTTGGTCCGCCATCATCCTCGACACGAGCCGCCTCATTAATCATTAGGATCTGTCTGGATCGATACAAGCTCGTCTTGGCAACCCCCTCAATTCTCGCAGCTAGCCCTCTCAACAACCTTGGCCGACGCGGGCAGTTGTATCCGTATGTACCATCCCCTCGTCACGAGGGGAAGACATAAAAATGCCTCGAATAATCTCTTGTCCTTTTCCTTTCCCCCCCATTTTACCCGCTACCTTTTTACAGCCTCCTCCGATCCCGCTGTTCCCCCACCCACCCCTTTTTCAATGAGAACGGATTTGTACCAATGGATTATTCTTTTGTACCTTTGTTACGCTGGCATCATGAACAGCATCTCGCTTTCTTCTCATTCCTCTTTCCTATGACTTCCTTAATAAAACCCCGTCCCTATTTTATATAGCCCGGCCCTATTTTAAGCAAGGATGAACCCCCCCCCCCCCGGGTTTCCCCCCCCAAATTCAAAAGGATGACATTGCTTTTTCCCCGAATTCATCTGAACAAAGTCTTCTCGTGACATCCTATGCTACCGTCCCCTTGGGGTTTCCCGTTTTCTTCATCTCTCATTCCTCTTTAGTCCTCGGTGATATCACCATACTCCCACATGCCCAGCCTATCCTCCTTGGCCTGGGCCTCCACCTCCCGGAGATGCTTCAAGTAGGCGGCATGCTGCCCGCTGCGCTCCCACGCCTTGAGCTTCTTCGGCACCATGCCGTGTCCGCTCGCTATCACCGCCTTGTTGATTGAGTCGCTGGGCCCCGGTTTCCCGCCCTGTGAGTTATAGTCGTACAGCGTGATGTAGCTCACGTTCTCCTTGCTGTCAACGTAGTCGAAGCTCGCGACCAGCTCCCTATCCCCCGTCCGTGACGCGATGAATTCCTGCGCTTCCTGGAAGTACTCGGGCGCCGTGGGCAGCTGCACGAACGACAGCGACGCGTCCACCGCCTGCGCCTTGAGTTTCTGCGTGCTGAACTGCGGCTGGTCCAGCGGCCGCAGGTCGGCCCACGCAATCTTCTCCGCGTTGCCGTAGTCGATAAACACCACCTCCGCCACCTTGGCCGTCCGGTCGTTCGATCGGATCCGGCCCCGGTACCATTGCCCGTCCGCCGAGTATTTGGCCGCGACCACGTCGCCCGCCTTGGGCGCGCCACCGAGCGGCTTGGCATTCTTCGAGTCCAGGTGGAACTTCTTAAACTCGTTCATCAACGTCGTCAGCGCCGCCGTGCCCTGTCCAATTTCCTGCAGCTTGAGCCTGCCGTTGCCGTCCATGTCCGTGATCACGACGTCGCGGTAGTCCTTGGGCTTGTTCTCATACGCCTCCGGCGACTCGGTTTCCTTGGCCGACGCCGCCGACGCCGCCGCCTCCTCGACCTCCTCGTCTTGCGAAGGGTCCCAGTCCTTCCAGACACCCTTCCTCGCCTCCTTGGCCCGCTTCTCGGCCGGCAGGAGTTCGCTGGCGTTGCCCGACTTCTCGGCCGAGTATGTGTGCACCGACGCCAGGCCCTCCTCAACGAGCATCTTGGCGAAGCTCTCGCGGTTGATGTACAGGTCGCCGATGAAACCGCCCACCTTGTCCAGGTCGTGGACGTCCAACTCGCAGTCGCGCTGGCTGCATCGCCGGTTGGCGAGATCCAGCGCCTCCTGTCCGAACGGCTCGCCGCCCTCGCCCGTGTTCCGCGGCGCCCGCGGCGCGCGGATGCCGGCCAGGACCAGCGTCAGCTTGATGCCCTCGCGAGGCACGAGGACGGTGAACCGAGAGCCCGACTTGACAAAGTCGACGATGCCGGGGACCTTCTTCTGCCGTTGGAGACCGGCGAGCTGCATCTTGGCCTTCTGCAACGACTCGGACACGTCGACGAACTGCTTGATCTTGGGCGGCTTGCCCGACCAGATCCCCTTCTTCTCCTCCTTGGCCTTCTCTTGGGCCGCGAGAAGCTCGTCGTAGTTGGGCGCCCTGTCTGTGTCGTCCTTGCGGTGCCGAATGACCGTTGCGTATCCTTCCTCGACGAGAAGCAGACCAATGTTCTTGCCCTTCTCGGTCACCGTTGCTACGTCGCGAGCCTCGAACCCGTCCGAGGCGGGCTTGTGGCCGTCCACGGTGACCTTCACCGGCTTTGCGATGGTCTTCTTCCTCAGGAACTCCTTAGCCTCGTCCCTGTACGGTGCCTCTGACGGCTCATTGGTGCGAGGGCCTCGGATGCTGCTAAAGTTGATCCGCTTCTCGACGGTGCCGGCCTTGTTCCGAACGATAACGGTGTCGGCACTGATGACCTTGGAAACAATCATATCCGACTGCGAAGCGTCGCCCTTGGCAACATGGTGTTGGTGCAGGCGGAGTTTCTTGCCCTGGGCCGATTTTTCCGCGGCACGTAGCGCCGCCATCTTCTCGCCGAGCATGGTCGAGTGGAAGTCGTTGCACCTTGCCAGGCCTTCTTGCAGCAAGAACTCGGCGATGTTCCTGTTCCCGATGGGGTGGATGATGCTCGCCACCAGTTGGCCCTGAGAGCTGGCCCCGACGACATCCACCTTGACCCGGCGCTGAAGCATGCGCTCCTCGACGAAGGCCCTCGCCTCGTTGCCGTATTCTTCCGCGGGCTGGACCTGGCCGGTAGATTGGATTGTCCTCTCGGTAGACGGCGTCCGGATGCCAGCGATGAGCGTCATGACCTGTGCGTGCTTCTTGTCCGAGAGCAAGAGGCGGACCAGGAGCCGGTCACCGCTCAGGACGCGCTCGACGATGCCGTCAACCGTCTTTCCTTTCCACTCGTTCAAGAAATCGGGACCGCCGAGGTCGTTCTGGACTTGGATGACGCCGCCGGAACCGGACCAGAGACCCTTGCCCTCGCTCTTGGCTTGGCTCTCGAGGCTGCGGAGGTTGTCTAGACGCTGTAGAATCTCTTCCGACTCTTCTTTGCGGCCGGCATCCTCGCGGACTTTAAGCCAACCTGCCTTGACAGCCTCTTCCGGAATTGACGGCCCGTCTCTGGAGAGAAGGACGGCGCCGAAATCACGACCCGAGGGGACGGTGTAGAGGACGGTACATTGAACCTGTTTACCAACGGCCGATTCCCGCAAGTACTCCCGGGACTGGAAAGCGAAGGGCTCGTCACCTTCTTTCTTGAGGCGGGGAGCGTCGACAAAGGCGAGGGAGAGGATGCGTTCGGCCTTGGGGTTGTTGGGGTTGATCAAGACCAAGGTGTCGCCGGAAAGCACGCTCTTGACCTTGGCAAAAAATGTCTTGGACATTGTGAGGATAAAGGAAGGGGGACAAGGACTTCTTCGAAGACCTATAAAGAATGAAGGTTAGAGATGATGCACGAGCCCGAGAGTAGTGGCGCAATCCGAAGGCGGTCAAGGTCATCGTGTCAAACTAAAGTGCGGAACAGACAGAACCCGAGTCCAGAGCAATGGAAACGGTAGGGAAATGGAAATACAGAGATGACAGCAATGCCTCAGGAGAGCCCCATGCATAAGGAAGGGTAGGAATAGGGTTCCTTGGCTGTGATACTGTAGGATAACCGCAGCACCCCATTCCGCCCCCCCGTTGCTATGGAGCTGGCCAAGGCTGGGTAAAGACATAAACAGCAGAAGCAATTGGAGATGGCGATCCCATGGATAATTGAAGGGCAAGCAGAATAACAAAAATTGCGACTTACCTTGATCCGTAAGCGATGTAGATAGCAAATATAGGGGGATATGTGATGAAGAATAAGGAGAGAGTAGGTGAGGAGAAGGAAGCGAGTCGGAAGGGCACACGAGTAGTGGGGTTTCAAAGGGTTGAGCTGTAGTTTCGAAGTTGCGGATACCTTATTGACAGCTTGCCTCAATTTCGGTTGGATAGGGACAGGATGTGGGGAAGATACTTCGTACGGAGTGCGAAACATCAGGTACAGTGAGTGAGCAAAAGTTTCGGGATAACCTAAAGTAGAATGCTTCGAAGCTTTTGGGGAACACTTTTTTATTAGTGGCAAAATCATATCATATCACAAAAGTAACGAATCACAGGATCTTTAAAATATACCGAAATTATTGCTCACCCACTGCAAGTACCGGCGAGTACCGGGTCAATATCTGAAACAGCAAAGTACGGGAGATACTTCAAGGGCCCTACATACTTTTAAATATAATTTTACGGATGCTTCCTATTCATATCTCGTCTACGAAGTACCTTATCATGGAATTATCTTACTGTGGCACTTTCTTATTTCGAAATTGCTGTCACGTGGGCTGCTTTGTCCGTGAATCGACGACTTAAAAGTACCGAGTACGGATACTTGCGTATCTGTAGTGATTAGCTGATACTCCTCTGTACTGACCACTGGCAAGGCTTTAAAACCTGGCCCAACAATCACCCTAGAAGAAGAAAGGGGGCTCCGATTGCCTCAGGGGGAACGCCAAATGGAGGCGAATAGTTCATCTATGACAGCGCCTTAGCCACGCCGTTTAGCAACGAATTCATCTTCCAGGGGCTCCTGAAGCCAAAGCACCTGCTCAACGGTCTGGAAGGTTGGCTGGTCGATTCCGGAGTCCCGAATCCGGTAAGGTAAGGTAGGTAATAAGGGACCTAATTATTACTCTGTACCTGGTACCTATGGCTCGAAACGCATGGTCTCGGATTGATAAAATAGACTGGAGGCGAGGCCCACTTATAGTGGAATTTACAGTGACGGTCACGTCACGCCGTCCTACCCCTCACAGTCTTTCCATCCGGACGCACACAGTATATGAGGTTAGGTCAACAAGCTCCAGCGTCTGGGGTAAGGAGCGTCGGCCAACGCAACAAAGGAAAGTTAAATCGAATTTCTCGACCAGATCAAAACAACTTTTTTTCATTATTCTCTTGTTACTGGCATCAAACTAGCGATACAAGATTGGCCAGAGGCCAACCGAGTAGTTCAAAATCAACGACCCCGGGCATCCATGCTTAGTCCTGGCAGTTTTCCAGGTCATTCCGAGCTGTCCTTGGTCCAGGGAGGCTTGGGTCGATTTAGCTGGAGATGCCGATGACACCTGCAGCAGAAAGTTTCGTCAGTCCACCGACAATACAAAAGGAGAACGAAAGCGTCTGCAAGAAAATGGTACGAAATCCCAAAACATACCGCAAGCAGGGCGAGGGCCAGCATTGCCTGTCTTGAGCGACTCCTCGGTGTCACCCTTGCCAAGATCGTCGGTGCCGGCGTGAACAACAACGGTGCGCTATCGTCCAGTGTCAGTTATACCGCAAAGATTCATCCTTTCTCGTCGCGTTCCGTTCGTGGGTGTTGCTTACGCCGATGACGCTCTCGGGACCGATCAGCTTGATCAAAGAGTCTGTAACCTCGCCCTTGGAGTTGCCCTGAGCATCGGTCTCAATGTTGCCAAGGTCACCAACATGGCGGTTCTCGTCGCTAGGGGCACCGTGCTGCTTGCCGTGGGGGTTGACTTGTCCAAAAGAAAAAGGAGGAGCCGTTAGCCGTTTGCTCATTCGCTTCTAGATGACCTAATGGGTGGGTGGACGTATGTTGGGGGGAAGGGGGACGCGGCTTGGCTTACAGTGAGGGCCGGCCGATGTGCAGCCGTTCGTGTTGTCGCCGAAGGTGTGGATATGCATGCCACGCTTCGCGTTGGGGTCCTGGCCGCTGATGTCCCAAGTGACCTTGGTAGGGGCCGACTCGGACTCCTGCTCGAAGATGACGGTGCCAGTGACCTTGGAGTCACCACGGACGACGGCAACTGTCACAATGTGCATCAGCTTCTGGATCAAAAGGCAAACTCCGCTTGGTGTCAACCCATTGGTCCTCGCGCCACCGTTTTGAGACCCCTCCCACCCGTCATCCAGGTCCACGGCCTATCTGTGTGTGGTACAGGCTGGCAGCATAGACTCGAGGACTCCTGTCCGCAATAATTCCTCAGCTTGCCGTGCCATCAGGGTGTTACCCCAGACGTCCCAGTCAGGCGGACCGCATGAGGGATCAACACGAACAGACCCAGACCTTCATCCAACCACACATTGGCCAACGGGATGATGCCAATGAGGAGACAGAAGGACGAGCAGGTGACGAGGAGATGACCATCAGGGTGTCCTGAGGCTCAACCTTGCCCTGTCCCAAAGGACGAGAACCTGCTCAATCCAGCTCAAATCGTAACCCCTCCATCCCAACAGGGACGAGGCGAGGCGCTTTAGGCTGCAACGGCCTGGCTATAAATGGTGGGGAAGGGGGGGAAACCCTGCTTACCAGCCTTGACCATTGTGTCTGATTTATTTGAGTTGGTCTGGATATAAGAAGGGGAAGGGGACAGGTCTCTTGACGAGTTCAAAGACAACTTTTGTTCGGTGTTGCTACTCGTTCGACGGTAATTGAGAAGAGAGGAGAAGACAGGAGGGAAAACAGTAGGGGGGGGTTCTGAAGAGAAGAGGAGACGGGGTAAAAGGTGAGTTATTATGGAGATGGCACCACCTAAACACCGAGGATCGCAGCAACCGGGCACGACTTTCCATCGGGCTTCCGAGCTTTTGGGGGACTCTCCATTCGCTACCCCCACCTCCGTCCCACGAGCTCCCGCCCATCCTTTCTACGGCTTTCCGTCCCTTGCGAATCTGTCCCTCGCCATGGTTTCGGGACCTGGATCTTTTGCTCACTACCATATGTACGAAGCACGTTGTACTTCTTTTGCGCGACCCATGTTCCAATGCGTCAGTGCTAGTTCCAGGTCCAACCGCAATCGGAGATCCGAGCCGCGTCACAGAGAAGACTCGAGAGGGGTTCCGTCGAGGGGTGGGTGGGAGCCCAAGGAGGGGCTCCAGATTCTTTGCCCCGCTCCAACGTTGGAACAGTGACGCGGGACGTTGTACAGTGTACGAGCCGTCATGGTGACATTGAACCAGTTGCTTATTAATTATTAATTCCTTGCGACCCGCGTCACGTGGGCTCCGCCAGTTTCGACGTTGTTCGTTGCGAGGATCCAACGGCTTTTTGAGTCTTTTGTCCGAGATGGTAAAAGAGCGAGCAAACAGTACGATATTGGTACTGATAGTGGGATACAACGATCTTCTAATATATGCCCACTCCGTCGGGTTGTCTCATCTTCATTCATCTGCGTACGTGTATGTATCCGACGAAACTCGGACTACACTGGCTATAATAGCTGCGACGGAGGCTGGGAAGGACCGGGAGGGAGCGGGGAGGGAGCAGATTCAGCGCTTGTATGTCAGTGGTTCCCGGGACAGAGGCCGTGCAAGGCCCGCTGCGCGGCTCGAAACTCTCGAGATTTCCCATGTGATGGTTAATAGTAGAGTGGCTGACCAAGCCGGATATTCGCGACCAACGTGGTAGCTAAGACGGGAATACCCAGCCCGCATCTTTGAATCACGTAGAGAGACGAAGTGCAGTCTGCTCTCTTCGTACTTCGTATAGGTAGGTTCCTGGAATTTCCAGTAAGAGACATGTTGGCTAAGAATGACTAAAACCAAGTATCAGCAAGATTTGTATAGGTAGGTACCTTACATTATATCACAGTACCTACCTACCTTACGGAAGTATTATTGATGAGGTGGAAAGAGCATTGGAGGGGTCGCCCTGTGACGAGGAAAGGACACTATAAGAGTCCTTGCCATCAGAAGGACTGTAAAAGGGCCCTGCGTACCTTAATAACTACTTTTCAAGTCGGCCCAGACCTTTCTGAATTCCATGATTCGCACCATAGCAGATATCTTCACGACTACGTCGAGCAAACTTCCTCCAAGCCTTTCCCCTCTCTTTGATCTGGAGCCGAAACATTGAATATTCCTCCAGCTTCTAGGTACTGTCCTCCCAGGAGCCATGGCGAACTAGAGGCAGCCAGAACAGTACCAAGTGCGACAGAAGACTGCGATAGACGATAAGCTAGGCCGGAGTCCTCTCCATCCGTCATCGTCCGTCGTCATCCTAGTCAGCTAGCTAGGTGTTAACGGGTAGTTCGTCGGCAGCCTACAGGGCTCAGCAAGCCCGCGCCACAGCGGATCCTTATGCATGTTTGTGTGTACGGAGTACATAGGTACATTCGTGCAACATACCTATCCGGGAGGGGGGGGGGTCTTGACAGTCTAGCCTTAGCATAACCACCGTAAACATAATAGGGTGGGTGGTCATTGTGTGGACATGAAATCGATAGCATGAACAGGGTACTTACTGGTAAGTGGCTAATACTATGTCAAAATGGTCAGGTATATTAGGTGGGTTATTCTAAACGGTGAATACTATAGTGACCAGTAAAAAACGGTGGCTGAAAAATGTATACTGTCATGCAGGTCAGGTTGCTGTATTAGCTATTATGACCCCACTAAATGACTAACCAGTACTGACTACACTGACCGTTAGTGAAATACTGGCTGATATAACTATACTGAGGGAGTCGATTGGTATTATACTGGTTATTCTATCTCTTACTGTTAGTATAGTGAATTCGATAGTATAGCACGACTAATAGTAAGTTTAGTAAGTTATTATATTCCTTCGTTATCGCTATATTCTATATAATATAATAGTGAGCTTTTTCACCGTCCCTCTTTAGACTTCCTCGTTATTAGACTTTAGCTCCTTCTTTAGGCTTACGCCCATTACTGATAACTAGTCCGACTTCTTTTAGACTCCTCTTTAGTAGTCGGTACTATAGACTATCTAGTATCCGTGAATTCGCCCCCCACGCTGCCTTAGCTATTATAAACCTCTATCAAATTGGAAGTCGTGTCGGGGGTATAGACGGGGGGGTTATACTATAGGCCGTATAATACCATTAGCGAAGTTAGCAGACCTAGTCTTTTATGCGGTATCAACGGGCACTTTCGCTATATCCGGCGTCTTTAATAGCGATATCTATATAAAACTCGTCCGTCTTCTCCTAGATAGTATTACGGGTATCCTCTGCCGCCTGCGTCTCCTTCTATAGATAGGAATCCACGCTAGGGTAAGGAGTAGGGAGTAGGACGAGCTCGTATTAAATAGTATACTCGTGAAGGAGTAACTCGAGGGGATCGATTTAGCAGTAAGAATCATTATCGTTATATATATTTATATTTAAATCGGGAATAGTAGAGGGGAATCGGCGTCTAGGGGGTGGGGTCTCGGATATCTCGAATTCTATATCCTATTCGGTATCCTATTCGGTATCTATTAAAATCGTGGAGATATAGTATATAGGTAGGGGTATATAATATGTGGTAGTCCTTTTTAGTAGCCCGGAGGTAGTATAATAGCACCTAAGGTATAAACGAGATAGGTTAATACTAGACTTAATTTTCTATTCCTGGAAGCTATAGCTCCTTACCTAGGGAAACTTAAAGTAAAGAACTCGAGATACGGATAACGATACTAGGAGCTTATAAAAGAGAAGGATAGTAGACGACTTAGTGTCCCGCTAGCGAAAACTACGGGTATAGGGTTTCTCGATATATATAAGGAGTCTATGAAATAAACCTGAGTTAGAATCGAAGCTGGATCTAAGCTAAACCTGATCTAAATCTAAGCGCCGTGAAATCCCTACTATTCTTCTGGATATTATATAACCACTAATTCGGCCTTAAAGTAACTGCCCGTTACTACTATATCCTAGGACCTAATAATATTCTTATATTAAGATATAAAGTCTTTTAATTTCTGTCCGTATCCCTGTCCTGTTTATTTACTACCTCCCCGAGATAGCGCCGTGTCCTTAAAGCCGAAGTTATTTCACTATATAAATCGTAAAACAATATTTTTCCTTTCTCCTAACTTTATCCTCTATTTCCCTAGGCCTCGCTAGCACTATATTCTATTTACTGACTATCCTCTTCGATAGTCTACGCCTCCTAGGCTTCCTACTCCTTAACTTTATCGTTATCGACTTAGGTTCGCTTTCGTTTACGAGAGGCAGCTTAGTTAGGATTATATCCCTTCTTATTGCTTCGCTCCTTTAGTATCACTATAGTTACGATAAGATATTTCTCGGCACGCACCTCTCTATTATCGATAGTAGTGAAACCGAAGAAGTTAGCGCCTTTACGCTAGTCCTTCACCTTATCCACTCGCTTAGGGTTAGGGACGGTGACCTTTTTGCTATCCTGTATAATAATATTCTGCTACCACTTCTCTAGTAGCGTTCTGGTATACTTAGGGAACTTTATCTTATCTTTATAGATAAAAAGGGCCGAGAGAAATAGTCCGATATACAGACTTTTACTATTATCCTTTTTAAGAGTATCGAAATAAAGGCGGTACCTAAGCTTCTAGGAGCTATAAACCTTAGTGGCTGCTATAGTGGTTACTACGAGATGATAACTTAAGTAAGCTATATCTGGATCTTGCCTAAGGTATTAGTTAGTAATATCTAGTAAGTTATTTAAGATGGCCTCGGGAAATTATAAGAATATAGTAAGAAATAGTAAGAAATCTCTGGTATATATAGCTATAGCTAACCTAGAAGTCTAGTCTTTGAAACTGAAGCTGCTATTACTGTTATCTACGATATTTGTATTTAATATAGATCGTAGATACTAGAAGCTGGAGTGAATCTAATAGGATAGGTAATACGAGAAGTAGTTTAAGAGAAGAGGTTTAAGACGAGAGAACGAATATAAGGTAAGGTAGTAATTTAAGAGGACTCGGGAGGGACTAGGGTATATAAGGTAAGGCACGACTACCTTACCTTCCTATCTCCGTGAAAGGTATAAGAATCGAGATTTAAGATATAGGGGCTTAGGCTAATAGTCACTATCTAAATTATTTCACGACGGACAATAAATATATAAAAGGCATTATATCTTATATAGTAAAATAGAAGCTATATATTTCTATCGCGATGCCTTTATACCTGTGTCCTTAGGGATATTCTGTTCCCGTAAAATAAACTGCTAACCTAGACCTATACCGCTATTATAAACTATAGTATATAATAATAGATAATATTATAACTCCTAGATACCTTATAACCTTCCCGAATCCTATCGTGATAGCTATAGAATAATATCCTATATGAATAGCCTAGACGCCTAAAACTATTTCCCGAATAAATCCTGCCCCCCGTACTCTTACGACCTTAGTATATAGTCGTGTTATTATTATTGCTATTCTTATTACTATCGCCGCTATTATCCCCGACTTACGTAGTATCGACGCCGATAGCCTCGAAAAAAACGTCGCTCGGCCGGAACACGGTGTTATTATTATCGGTAGTCGATATTTTATAGCTCTTTCTCTTTCGAGTCTTAACCCGTCTAGGTCTATCGGTAATCTCCCTAATAGAGGGATATTACGACGGCTTCCGGTCCTCTATAGTATAGTGGACGATAGGGGACTAGCGTCGAGGTTTTAGTTTAAAATAAGAAGAGGATATTAACTAAAGAGCAGTAACTGTTGTTCGTAGTGGTCTGGTCGTAGTTACGTTATAAAGACTAGACGTCTTCTTTATAAGGTAGGTTTAAGCGTAGAATAGTAGTCCAGGTAAAGACTTAGATTAATCGATATCTTATTCTCTAGTAGAAGTAAGACCTAGGATACTCTGGTATATATAGCTTATTATTTACTAGGTCCCTGGTAAATAACTCTATAACGTTTACTAGGTGTTTACTTATTATTTACTTCTCCGTTAATAAATATTCGTAAAGTAGGTTACTTACCTAGGTAGCCCTTATAGCGCCCTGGCCTATACTTATTAGTAGTGCTAATATATCCTTCCTAGCGGGGTTATGTACCGGAGCACGTAATCCTTCTTCCTGAGTTATCTTCTAGTTATATCCTAGTACGCTAACCATCCTAGTACGTTATATACTAGTGTATCCTTCGTGTTAGTGTATATTAGGCCTATTAGCCGTAATATTACCTCCCCTCTTCTAAGCGCTATTCTAGCGGTCGTATAAGTAGGCCGTTTCCCTAGGTTTAGTGCTTTCCTGCTTTTCTTCTTTTCTCTATAGCTGATTATTATGCCTGACTGTGTACAGAAACGTTCTGCTAAAACCGCCACTTCCCGTTCCTCTCTTAACCGAATTCGAACTTCCGCTCTTATTACCGATTAGGGTTTCGAGGTTTCGCCTTACTCGCGTTATTTTGACCGGTCGATTCCTTATTTCGTCCTAGATGGTATCGGGCGCTGCTTATCTTATTACTTTATCGGTCGTTTCTATAACTCTTCGCGGGCTCCTATATCTTCTAGTGGGTTATCTTCTTCGTTCCCCCTTACTCCCTTCCTAACTATATATATTTTAGTTAGCCGTATTTATAACGAACTCCGTTATCTTAAGCGCGAGGAGGAGTAGGCGGAGGAGGTTTTAATAGCTCGCCGTCGAGAGCTTAAGGCCGCCGAGGCCCGTGCTTAATAGGAAATAAATAAGGCCTTAGCCCGCTTAATTCGCCTTCGAAAGATACGCTGATTACTTCGCGAGAAAGGGGTCAAGATAGTGCGTAAGGACCTTATAAGCGTGGAAGAGCTTAAGGAGTTAGAACGAAAGGAAGCTAAGGTCCGTTATACGGAGTCGGAGGCTATATTAGCTATATAGGCGGCTAATACGGGTAGCGTGATTAATTAGAATTAAATTATAGCGTAGGATATAGGTGACTTTTCGGATATTAATTTTACGTAGACCGCGGTGTCTGGTTCCGGGTCCTAATAGTGTTTTATCGGTATTGCTTTAGGAGTTATTTATAATAGATTAGGTTTTTCTTAGGTTCCTTTATATTATCGCCGTGGTCGTAGTTTTTCTACTTAATAAAATATTCGGTGCCGTTTAGCGTTTCTTAATAGTCGAGGATTCGTTCTGCTTCGTACACGTTACTAGTATCGACTATAATCGTATCTTATATTATTTTTATATTTTTTAGTACTAGTTTAAGTAGTAAAATATAGAAATTATTATATATTCTTATTATCGGAGGTAGGGATAGGATATAGTTCGTATCTGATTTTTTCTCTAGGATTTCGAATAGTCCTAGTTTTTTAAAATCTAATTTATCGCTTAGTTATTATGTTTTTATATTTTTTCGAATAAGGTAGACGTAGTCCCCCCTTGAAAGGGTTAGTCCCTTAATCCTTAATTAATTCGCGTACTTGCTTATTCGTGTTCTAACTATCTCTAGGTCGGTTTATAGTTTTTCGTGTAGTTTCTTTATACTTTTAACTATTTTTATCATTTTTAGCGTATCTAGTCCTTCTAAAGGTTTCCTAAATACTATCAGATTATATCCGTAGTTTACTTTAAACGGTATTTTCTTTATTAACTCGTTTAACGAGCTATTATATTCGGATTATATAAGCGGTAAGTACTATACCTAATTATCTTACTTATATCCTATATAGTATTATAGGTATTATTCTAGGATTTAGGTTATAATTTCGGTTTATCCGTCGGTTATAGGGTAAAATACTATTAAGTACTTATATTTCGCCCCTAGCTAGCTTATAACTGCTTTCTAGAAGTTACTAGTAAATAATTTATCTCTATCTATAATAATCTTATATAGTATACCGTAATCCTGGATTAAGCGGTCGAGGAAGATACTAGCTAGTTCCTCTACTATAGTGTTTTTAATATATAGAATATAAAGAGTGTATTTCGTGAATCGATCGACGACTACGAATACGCTATTATAGGCCATTCTTATTACTAGATCTTTAGATATCGGAAATCCTATCACGAAGTCTATTATAATTAACTCCTAAGGTCCACTTACTACTAGTAGTGGCTTTAGTAGTCCGTAAGGTTTATATCGGCTACTCTTTACTTTCTGGTAAATAACGTAGTTACGAATAAAGTCCCTAACTCGTTCTTTAGTTCCTGTGTAGCCGTTTTATTATCGTAATCGGCAGTAAGTCTTATAAACTCCTTAATATCTATATATTAGTAAGGCGTGTGCTTCTTTAAACGTGGTATCGGTTATCCGATTAATACTATTTATTTCTCTGTTTTTAAGGGTAAGAGCTTCTCCTTCCTATTAGAGTATAGCTTATGGTTTAGGTGACTTATTAGGTGTTCCTAGTTGGCTAAGTGCGTCTGCGCGACTATTTTCGCTTCCTTTTATATATTAAATATAGAAGTTAAATTCGGATAGGAATTCTGCCTATCGGATCTATTGTTTATTAAGAACCTTAGTAGTGGTGAATTATGTAAGGTTCTTATAATCCGTGTAGACCTATACCGGGTGTTTTATTCCTAATAGATACGGTCTTTATTTCTTAAAGGCTTCGATAATAGCTATTAGCTCTTTATCGTGGATCTAATAGTTAAGTTCTAGTCTACTAAGTTTATTAGATATAAAGGCTATAGGGTATAGTCTCCTTTCTACGTCGTGTTATCCGAGTTATACTCCTAGAGCCTAGTCGGATACGTTTATTTCGAGTTCGTATTGTTTATCGGGGTTTAGTATTACTAAGATAGGTTTACTAGTAACCCTTCCTTTAAGGGCTTAGAATACTTCTTTTATTCTTTTATTCTATTCGAAGTTAAGCCCTTTTTAGTTACTTTAGTTAAGGGGATAGTAATCTTACTATAGTCCTTAATAAATCGTCGATAGTAATTAACTAGTCTAAGGAAAGACTGAATATCGCGAATATTCTACGGCTATAGCTATTTAGAGATATATTAGATTTTCGCCTTATCTATACAGATTTTATTAGGTTAGATCGTATACTCTAAAAAGTTAACTTCTTACGTATAGAATTACACTTTTTTTAGTTTAACTAGTAGGTCGGCGTTTTATAGGAGTTATAGGATTATATAAATATATTATCGGTATTCTTCGAGTATCTTAGAAAATATAAGGATATTATCTAAGTATACTATAATAAAGTGGTCTAGATACTTCCTTAGAATATCGTTAATAAGCGTTTAGAACGATACCGGCGTATTTATTAATCTAAAGGGTATAATAAGGTACTCGAAATATCCTTACTTTATTCGGAATACTATTTTCTACTCTTCTCCTTTTTTAATCCTAATTAAGTTATAGGCTCTTTTTAAGTCGAGTGCTATAAACTATTACACTCTAACTAACTAATCTCGTATCTATAAGATAAAAGGTAGTAGGTAGCGGTTCTTAATAGTTATATTATTAAGTTATTAATAGTCGATATATAGCCGTAGCTTACCGTTTTTCTTTAGTATAAACAGGATAAGCTATCCTGCTAGTAACTATAATACTCTAATATAGCCTTTTACTAATATTTCTTTAAGATATTCTTCTAAGGTATCTAATTCCTTTTGATTTAGTCTATAGATTAGAAAGAATTTCGGGTACGTGCCTTCCTTAAGGGGTATCTCGTGACCGTAGTATCGATATTTCGGTAATCTAGTCTCTAGACTTTGGGTAAATAGCTTTCCGTATTTACGGTATTCTGGTAATACCTTGGCGAGTCTATCGTGATCGCCTTTTACGAGTCCTCTCTCTGCTTAGATAATCTGATAGATTCCTTTAATAATATTTATAACGCGTCGGTTATTATACTATCGCTATTATCTTAACGTTTTTCGGTCTTTTCTCGCCTTAGTCCCTGACTTTTAGCGGCTATTTAAGTCTCCCTAAGGCTCCTTCGTCGGTAAGTCTTTCTGCTATTTTCGACGGATATTAGGATCGGGTAAGGTTTCCTTTGTAGTCTTCTACTTACTCTTTAATCTCCACTAAAGCTAGCTAAGCTTTTAGTCTATATTAGGATTCTACTCGTTAAATTATAGCTTACTAAGGATAATATCCTTATAGCCTATATCGTATATATTGAACTTTATTACTTTAGTCTTATTCTTAATTTTAACCTAAAGGTGTATAGTCTCCTAGCTAATAATAACTTCTTCTTAGGACTAGTTCTTTCCCGTATACGGAGTAATTTTATACTTATCTTCTAGGTGTTTTCTAACCCAGGGTATAGAGAACTTTCTTACGGCTACTAGTGAGATATAGTTTCCTGCTACGCCTATATCTAATAGTGCGTTTATCTTATATTTATCGAGTTATATTCTAATATAGTAATACCCTATACTACTAGATATTATAGAGTATATCTATTAAGTGCCTCTTATATACTCTTTATAATAGTATACTCCTAGTCTTTTACCCGTTTAGCTCGGTATTCGAGGGATATTTCTTTATCTAAGAACCTATACTAGATTAAGAGCTATTCTATCTATTATAAACGCTTATTAAGGGCCTAGAAGCGTGATTCCTAAGCTTCTTAGTCTTACTCTAGTTATCGGATTATTCTAGTAGCGTATACTATATAGCTATTAGTTTTGTATTCGCTTAACCGATACTTATAGTAGTTATTTTTAGGTGGTTAGAGGCGAATCTCGTGTTTTTTATCCTTAGTCTCCGTGATAACCTAGTTATTACGTTATCTTTTTAAATAGACTCTATCTTCTAGGGTTTATTCTTCGTTCCGTGGCTAGAAGTTATTAGCCTATTTATATTCTTTATATATAGGGTATATATCCTTAATATAATTTACCTAAAGAATTAAACTATAGCCTAGATAGTTAGCGTGTATTATCTATCCTCTTTTATATGTTTAGTACTCGGGTAGTTAATTATCCGGTCCTTATAGGCTTATTATTAGGCCGGTAAAGGTATCTCGGTCTTCCTAAGTATAGTAAGGTTACTAATATATAGTTTATTACTATTCTTCGCTACTATCCGTGGGTGCTTTATAGTAAGCGTTATTGAAGCTAAGTTTAGTAAAACGGACTTAGTGGGTTTATCTAAAGGGTTCTTCCGCGAGCTAATCAAGTATCCGTAGCTAGATAGCTTCTTCTTCGGTTAGGTCGGCTACTTCTATAAATTAATACTAGAAGTTTATGTTATTATCCGGAATTCCGTCGGACTCCGTTTTCTAATCTTACTCTTCGAGTTTAGCGATTTCCTCTTATACGTAATATGTATAATCCTCTTTCTTAAGCTGGTGTTTCTCTTCGGGAGTGAGTCCTACTTCCTAGAGGGCGCTAAAGCCTCTACTACTAGTATTCGTATAGACTTCCTATTTCTTCTAGATCTCTAAGATCCACTTTTATCTTTTAGCTTTTTCCTTTATCTATCCGCGTTCTTAAAGAATTTCCACGGTAGTTTATAAAGCTAGTTTATCGTTATCCTAGTCGGGGGTTTTAAGGCTATAATCGTTATCGTACTTATTACTAGATACTATAGTGAGTATCTTGTAGGGTCTTTTAGGGTAGTATCTAGCTCCGTCCTTCTTTAATTAGTATACTAGATAATAGGTATCGTAGCAGGTTATCTAATAGAGGTTAGCGTATAGTATTTCGTCCCTATAAATTTCCAGGTATCTAATAGCGTTAATTTCCTTCTAGGGTTTCTTTTTTCCGATCGTAGTAGCCTATTATTACGATCGCTCTCTCTTAGGCTATTAGTAATTACGCGCGAAGTAGCCTATTTTATCGTAATTATAGTATTTAACTTTGCTTATATCTTTCCTGCCCTACTTATTATTCTATTAGTTAATATTATCGAGCTTTATAGGACTACTATAGTACCTATATAAGGTACTCCTGAATTAGCGTAGGTATAGCTACTTCCTACTAGTATTAGCTTAGTTCCTTCTATAGTAAGTAGTATATATTATAGTATTCGAGTTTTAGTATTTCTCTATTTATTATTTAAATTATCGGTTATTAATCCGAATAGCTATAGCTATAAACGTGCTAAAATCTTCTAGGCGGTTAAGTTTATATAGCTTATCCTTACCTTCGTTTTTAAGTCTATAATAGTACTAGTCTATAAGGGGTTTATTATTATAGTTAAGCTTCGAGGCCATCTATTAGAACTTAGTAGTATAGTCGGCTACCGACTTAGTCTATCGAAGCTTTTTAAGTTATTAGGCAGCGACCCTCTTCTTATCGGGTTACCCGAAGATACCGCCGAGTCGCTAAGCGAAGACCTCGAAGTTACCGAAGATAGCCGTAGTATCGTCCTCCCTCTCGGTAGGATCGTTAAGGTGCTCTAGATGGTCCCTATAGATAGGCTTGAACTATCTATAGGCGTCTCCTATAAGGAGTGCTATAACGTAGAGAACTTTCGCCTCCTCCGTGTTAAGGGTATCCCTATAGAATAAGAAATACCCCCGGAGATAGGTTAGGAAGCCTTATAGCTATCCTCGAGTCCTATTATACTTAGGTAGCTCCGGGTACTTATACCTTAGATTACTAGGATATAGTGCCTTAATCTAAGCTCGGAGTTACTAGTTCTCTTAATAGAGTTATGTAATTTAGTTACGTATAGCTTATATTAGGTTAGCGGCCGCGGTGGCCGTTATTCTAGTATTACTGGTAGCGTTGCCCGTGGTATTAGCGTTATTCGATATATCGTTCTTACCGAGAGAGTACTGCTCGTTAGGTGTTAAGGTCTACTTGCCGAATAGGATTAATTAAAATATTACGACGGCTTCCGGTCCTCTATAGTATAGCGGACGACAGGGGACTAGTATCGAGGTTTTAGTTTAAAATAAGAAGAGGATATTAACTAAAGAGCAGTAACTATCGTTCGTAGTGGTCTGGTCGTAGTTGCATTGTAAAGACTAGGCGTTTTCTTTATAAGGTAGGTTTAAGCGTAGAATAGTAGTCTAGGTGAAGACTTAGATTAATCGATGTCTTATTCTCTAGTAGAAGTAAGACCTAGGATACTCTGGTATATATAGCTTATTATTCACTAGGTCCCTGGTAAATAACCCTATAACGTTTACTAGGTATTCACTTATTATTCACTTCTCCGTTAGTGAATATTCGTGAAGTAGGTTACCTACCCAGGTGGCCCCTATAACGCCCTGGCCTATACTTGTTAGTGGTGCTAATATATCCTTCATAGCGGGGTCACGTGCCGGAGCATGTGATCCCTCTTCCTAAGTTATCTTCTGGTTACGTCCTGGTGCGCTAACTGTCCTAGTACGTTATATACTAGTATATCCTTTGTGTTGGTGTATATTAGGCCCGTTGGCCGTAATAAGGGAATTCGCTACTTCCGCTAACACTCCGCCACGCCTATATCTGTAAAGCGCTCTAATACCCAGGCCCGATTATATTTTATACTATTATCGTTAATAGCTTTATTAGCTTTAAAGGACTCTTCCTATTAGATATAGATCTAAGCGATACGGTATAGTTCGAGGTAGATAATACCGTACCAGGCTTTAACTTTCTCGGATAAGCGGGAGATATCTATCTAGTCCTTAGTCTAGATAAAAATTACTTTAAACTAGTCCGGGTTATACTACGGTATAAGATTATATTATAGGACTTCGGGGGGAACCTTAACCTTAAACTTTATAGGTTTATTCTCTATTAACGTTCTTATATACTCCTATTTTAGATATTAGTATCTAAGGTACGGTAAGGTAAAATAGGATAGCGGGAGGTATAGTATAATATACGATTAGGTTCGTCACTGAACGACTCTTCTAAGTATTTATATTATCCTTAAACCTTTTCTCGGCTAGTGAAAGAGTCTAGAAGCCGGTGTCCGCCTTATTTATATAGTCGCGAAAGTACTACTCTATATAGATATCTATCGGCTGCTTTCCTATATATATAAGAAATAGTTTCCGGGTTACCCTCCCGAAGGCCTTATAATAGCCTCGTAATACTTCACACCATTCTGCACTAGTCTTAGTAACATATACCCGTTTCCCGTCTAGTCTTACTAAGGATACGGACAGTTTCCTATTTTTAGGCTTAGTGAAATATTAATATAATACGTATTATAACTAAGAACGAGTTAGGTACTTACTATATTTCTATCGAACTATTTACCGAAGCTAGTATTATTAAGGACACTATTATCCTAGAACGGATTATCGAGGTCTACGTCGATATTATTCCCGCTACCGCCGCTATTCTTACTATTACTCTGTCCTTAGAGCGTGGTGGTATCCGGCTATATATTAGGAATTACGGTATCTTAAGTGTCTTAAATCGTGATGGATATAATAACAAAGTTGAACGTGAAATACGAGAGATAGGAAAACGGAGATATAAATAGAATAAAATAGAATAGAATAGGCTTAGCCCTTTTAAACACGCTAGCGTGGTGAACGAGGTATAATAAAGATCGAACGATAAGATACGGTGCAGATTTATAAGAGTTATGGATAGGGAAACGAGGGTGGTTAGGAAACGACTATAGTCAGGAAACGACTATTATTAGAAAGGACGGTAGTTATAGTGTTATAGTATCGTTATAAGATATTAGGGGGCAGGTGCGATATACGTACTAATTCTTTTTCCGAACTTCAATAGAACCTAGAAGTTATATAATATTTATAGTCGCGACTCACGCGTCCGACGCGGCTACGCTAATTATTATAAGATACCTTATTAATTTAACGTCTTAGATTTAATATCTTTAATAAAACGCCGTTAATTTAACGTTCTTTTTATGATTAAGAGCTATAATACCACGTTTTCCTATAGCGGCGCTAGACTGTCGAGGTCGTAGGTCTATACCTTATAGTACCGCTATTAATAATCAATCAAATATCCCGAATATTAACGACCTTAACCTCCCTCGATTATTATCGAAATCCCCCCCTTATCGCCGTGCTATATAGCCGTCGCCTATACCGCTTAAACCGTTATCACTAAACGATAGAGTCGTCTCGTGGTTAAACGAGTAAGCCGCTATAGATCCTAGCGATACTATTAGCGCTGAATCCGATAGCGCTATAGTCGGTCACGGTGAATTCGAAACGGGTCTAGATAACACGGTGGTTATTGATGACACTGGCGATACTAGATCCAATAGCGGCGCAGATGTACTGGAGACAGTATAACAGGCGTTAGATACTGCCGAGACAGATATTGCTTAGGGTGACCCGGAGCCTGTATCGGAGCCAGAGTAAGAAAATGCACCCGATGAATCTAAGATAACCTCTACAGTACCCGCTAATATCGAGGATAATAACCTCGATAACGATGCCGATGATTATATTTTTGTAGACGAGGAGGATCTAAATTTTCCCGAATATAATATTCCTTTATAGCTAGAAGAGTCTATCACCGTTAACTTCGATTATAACTCTGGATTATACTAGTATACACTACCCCACGATCCTACCGAGGAAATATGCCACACGACCAAACCCTTTACTATATCCCTAACAGCGTTTAAGTTTTCCGTCTTCCTTATAGAGGTTAATCTATCCCGCTTAGCATAGTTAGCTCTATATAAAATCTTACGAACTTTACTAGCTAAAGAGCTACGTTAACTGCCTAAAGAGAAGGATAGTCTTCTACACGCTTTCCGAGCTTAAGTTCCTTAATATATAATACGGAAGATATCGGTGAAACTTAATCCTCGGAAACTCCCTTCGCGTGCCTAGATTATCGAGGAGACTATATTATTCGATATCCGATACTACCTCGAGATATTTTTAAGTTTACTAACTCTATCCTCCTTCTGCTACTCTAGCCTTACTAGACTAAATTACCCTAACGCGGTTATTAAGTCTAAAATATAGGGTGCCCGTGTATAGGGCGAATCCCTCCGGATAATATCCGGGCATTTTCTTTATTTCACCGATAGCTCTCCTGTTTTCCCTTCGGACTTTATACGGTATCGTTATCTTTCACTATACTACGCTAATAATCCTATAACTTACTATCTAGGTCGCGTGGTCTAGTACGGTCTTGATTTTTCAAATGCCTTAGAGGGTATACCACTAACCGAGACAGTGATTATTTCACCGGTATACCTAAGAAATAGCCTGTATTCTTGTATCTCTGTATCGACGGCGGCGGCTATAGATTCTTTCCTATCCCTTTAGTTCCCCACTTATATCCTCTGCCCTCTACCGGAAGAGCTTATCCTTATAGAGAACTATAAGATTACCCTCCCTGCTTCTTAGCTCCTAGGGAGAATCGATATCTTCCTCTAGTATACCTTTAATCCGACGGATAAGGGCACTTAGTATATCCTAAATACCTATCGGTATATTATCCGGTATATACTGGATATAGATGGTAAAACCCCCTTATGGAGGGCTTTAATAATTTCGAATCCCCACCGAGACGAGCTCGAACTTTCGATATATGGACGAAGCTAGTTTACTGAATAATTCGATAACTAGGATATAATATCCCTACCGTGGAAACTTTTTAGTAACGAGTTTAGACTTTACAGAAATATATACCGCTTTATTCTCGGTATCTATAGGCTCCCTGTATTTCTTCCCGATTATATAGGCTCGAGGAGATCAAGCGTCTTCCCGATTACCCTTATGCCCTTTAGATCCGACCATACTTAGATATTCTCTAGCCTTATACAGCTAGGTCACCTCGATAAGGGCTATAACCTTACGATTCGTGGGGCGAGGCAGTTTATTTATATATCCCTACTCTGCTTCTTAGGTGATATAAGGTAATAGTAAGAGATATCTAGTTATTTATCCTGGCGGGCAAATAAGCCGTGCCGCGAATATTTAATATCTAATAAGTCCCGTCACGATCTAAACTTCGATATCGTCAAAAATAGCCGATACCTTTAATTATATAAAGGCAGTTCGTGAAAAGGCAGAAGTAATAGAGTAAGTCACGAAAAAGAGGTTAACTCTGAAGTCGGTCGGACTACTCGAAGATAATAGACTACTTACGTTAACACGTTCCTTCTCTCCTATACTAGATCCGTACTACACCCGTGTTCCCGATACTATATATTCAGAGTTTATAAGCCTTATTAAACTTACCTAGCAGATTTTAGTCGATTATATTATTCTTCTAAAATTTCACGAAGACTTTATCCGAGCTTTCTAATATAATCCTTTACCGCTAGGATTTAAGAGGATCTAGTCCCCTCTCACGTATATAGATTCCTAGCGTATAATAGAGGCGAGTATAGTATCGATTCTTATACCCGTTATTCTTTAATACTAGTTAAATATATAGCGGATAACTCCTAGGTTTACTAATACTATTCGCTCGGAGGCTCCTAACTTCCTTAGATAAGAAAATATTTATAATAGTATATCTACTGCTGATTTTATTATTATAGCCTTCTAGAATCTTACTTATTCTAATCTCTAGGTTACCGGACGCTATCCACTATAAGTTTCTAAGCAGGATTTTACGAGTATTATTACGAAGGGCCGAAAATCGATTTAGTTAATCTTCTAGTCGGCAGCACGATATATATATAGTCGCCCTTTATAGCGACAGGCGCCACGAAAGACCTAAAGCCTTATATAATCTGCCCTTTAGTCTATAAATAACTCGGGTCTCCGTTATAGTATAGTGAGTGTCTAAGGCGTGGATAATAAGTATATACGGTATCCTTATAAATATATATACGTGTTTAGCTTAAATATTAATATCGTAATATTATAGATAGTATAAGTTTACGAACTAGAATACCCGATATTATATCATAAGCTAGCGGAGTAACTAGAATCTTTAATTTTACTATTCTAAAGGACTCGGTAATAGATATCCAAAGACTCCTAGTATCGGCTAAGGCAGTTACCTACTAAAGAATAAAAGGTCTTCCGAATATTTATATCGGGTTATACCTCTAGGATATGCAAAAGCAGTATAGCTCGTGCCGTCGAGTTTTTACCTTCCTTAGAGAAGATAAACATAAAGAGTATAAGAACGATATCACGACAATAAACTATAAGAACACTGCCTCGGTTCTGATATATCGTGAGCGTTTAAGGAAGACTACCCTTCTTAGCCTATCCGGTTCCTTCGAGTTTAACTATCCGAAAGTGCACTCTACGTTTATGTGTTTCCGAACTAACTATACTATACTTACTTCCAGGATCGATAATAAGATATAGATCGGCGCCCCTAATAAAGAAGAAAACGATATACCTATATTTAATATCGTGGTAGATCTATTATACCTTAAGCCTCGATGCTTTAGGACTATATAGTAAAGGAAAGTCCGAAGCTAGACGTGTTACCTCCTATCGATACTTTTCCCGAACTAATAACTAGACTCTAGCGAGTTTAATATACTATTATCTCGAGTATACGAGGAAGATTATAACCTTAGAAATCTTATATATAGAAGTCGTGACGCCCTAAGATAGTTCTCTAAAATCAGCTTTATAACTAAGGACCGGTAGGTTTACTGCTTCTCAGTTAATAATTTCGTTCGTGTCCGAGGTAAGCAGCTAGTACAGATTAATAGTATCTTCGTATATAGATTCACCGCCACTTTCCGAGTATTCCTTATTATTACGATCACGATAGGCCCCGTAACCGAAGATTTAATCCTAAAATACCCGATATATTCCCTAACCGAGGATAGGATTATCGTCGGTTTACCGTTATTACGGGAAGATAGGGAATAGGTTATATAGAGAGTAGATAAATCCTTTCTTTATTACCCTTATAATATATATATCGTCTAAGAATAGAACTATTTTAATTATTAAAAGCTCCCTTAGTATTTCGGCAATTTATAACTCGTGATATAACTCGTAAATCGTGAATACTACCTTATATTAAGTATCTTATACTGTAAATTTACAGAAATATTAGGAGATATTTTCCTTTCTTTTTTACTAGGTATCGGATTATCATTATATCCGTGAAATTAAAGCTTAGATACCCCGAGGGTACCTAGGTAGACGCGATCACGCTTAGTCATAACGTCACCTATCCGAATAGAATTTTAGCTTTCTTCCCCCGCCTAATTATCCTTTATACTCCTATCCTTATAATTTACCTAGGTAATCTCCTAGTGAAAATAACCACTCTAATCTCTCCACCACACGCACTATACTATCTTTTTATTATACTTTAGACTACTCTAGACTATCTATCTATTATCTCCAGACTATCTATCTATTATACGAATTATACTATTATTTTCTAGCCTAGTGCCAAATTTTCACGTAACGGTTCTCCTAATAAACGCCGTAGGGAAATAAGGTTACTGCTTAAGCGCGTTAGTGTGCTAGCCACCCTCTAATATTATCTTACTGGCTTCTAAACTTTTACTACCGGCTACCGCTAAAGTGCGTTAGTAGACTTCTAGTCTACTAATAGTGTTTTACTAGCTTCGTTATGGATAGCTTCTAAGCTTTTACCACCGACTACCGCTCGAGTGCTTTAGTAGGCTTCTAGCCTGCTAATAGTGTCCTGCTAGCTTATTATAGATAGCTAGAGCTCTACCACTGCGTATAGGCACTAAAGGAGGATAAGGTAGTACGCCGCTCGAGTACGTTAGCGGGCTTCTAGTCTGCTAATAGTGTCTTACTAGCGTCCTTTAAAACCTACCTTAGTCATAATATATATAAAATATATAACAGAATTTAACTAGCGATAGCTTTAATTCACTCGCTAACCAGTAAAAAAATAATAGTCGAAGCGTTAAGCGCGGTGCGGTATACTATTAGTCCTTACTACCTGGATACTCCTTTACGTTACTCTAGCTTTTTAGTAAGCCGATTAATTTCTACTCTCCACACCCGCGCTCGATAATATCCAACCTAAAAGTTTCACTATATAATTCTGCCCGATAGAAGATAGTGTGAAAGCTAATTCCCTATTACTGCTTATGCTTACTGACTTAAATATACATCCTTTAGCAGTTTATAATACTTACTACTATTCCATATCAAGGCCTAGCGGATAGCAGAACTATAAGTTACCTAGACTTTTCCCAGATATTTCTTTAATATCATATTAACTAATACTTTAGAGTTATATCTAGGTACCACTATAATGTAGATAAGTAGTATCCTACCTATGACTCCAATCTTCTGCTATGCTAGATTCCTCTCTATACCTATATAACGCTCCACTTCCTATTACCTTCAGGTAGTCTAGGTATAGCGAAGAATGCCTCGACTAAGGTAAGGTAGGTACCTTATATAACCCAGAAGATATCGGAAATCACGGCTTTACTAACTTAGACTAGGAAGTAGGTTATGGTTTAAGTCATTTTAACGAATATAGCATAGTATCTAGACCCGACCGGTGCAACTTTCACTAACCACCTAACCTTAGGGATAACAGGTAACAGAGATACGACAGTGAGGATTATTAATTAAGAGGATCATCGAGTCGCGATATAGTCGCGATATAGTCGATAATACAGTTATATATTCAGTTCGAGATTCGAAATTCATTAATTAAATACCTGCCGTGTTCTATTATATTAAAGTACCTAAGTACCTATCGCTATAGTGCTACCTGGTATAGGGAATCTTAATAGTATAAACAATTAGTCATTATGCCTTTATAACATCCTATCAATCAGGTCAGTATAACTATCGCTAGTTATTATAGTTGGCTGGTTAGGATAAGTGTTATAGCTAGGCTGTTATGGCGGACAGTCTAGTAATTAGTCGTTAGAGTCATATTTCGTTCACGATATTAAAATTAGTAGAATAATAGTGTAGACATGATGATCACGCTGGGATATACTATTCGACGTGATATACTATCTAGGATCTAACAGACTAACTAGTCTATCACGCTAGCCTACTCTAGTCACCGTTTTCTCGTTCTTATACTAACTACCGTGACAGGAGGAACACTACTACATAGTAACTAACTAAAATAGTAAGGTGCCTAGATAGGCTAAATCTTAGACATAATAGTATTAATATATTGAAATGCGTAACTGACCACGCTGGTCATTCTGTCAATAGTCTAACCAGCACACTGTCCAGACCCCCCCCTACCCGGGTAGGTAGGTATCTTAAGGTACATAAGGTGAGGTACCTTACATACTCCGTACATCGACAACGACTCGGCTCTTCGGTCACTTTGCCTCACGTCTCTCTGAGGCAAATGTCTCTTCGTCTTACACTAATAATAATCAGCTTCGACAAAGCTCCATCTGATACTTCTTCATACTGGACGATTTTCTTTCTTCCCTTCCGTCTCACTGACCCGACCCAAAACACGGATTCGAGGTTCCCACGCACCAAGGATCTACTCCAAGTAGCTGTGCGAACCACCAGCCCGCCCAGCCCGCCCAGCCCCCTGTTCCTGGTCCGAACCAAGAGACGAGTACGCGTACAGATAACAAGCGACAGTCCTACCCCTTACCCAGTCCTATCCAGTCCTGTCCAGTCGCATCCAGTCCTACCCGGCGCCCTCTTCCCCAGTCAGTCAGTTGCCTGTGGCTTGGACTTCCCCAGTACAAAACCGCCCGCCACCCGCCGCCCCGCCGCCCCATCGCCCGCAGCACCCTGAACCCGCACCACGCACCACGCACCAACGCTTTTCCAACCTGGGGAATATTTGACAGCTGGGCTGCTGTCCCCAAGAGTCTCCCATTCGGCGGTTTCGGGTTTCTTCTTTTTTGCATTGCATCCCGTTGCGTTCGTCTTATCTAGGGTCCTCTCCTTTTGTCGCTTCGCACCGTTTCGTCTTGGAGCGAATCTACTACCAACAAACTACTGTGACACGAGGAAGCCGTTTCTGGGAGAGGCCTTTCGTCTTCCCGATTAATCGTCTTGCTTATGCGATCAAAGCGCCGTGAAACGGCCTCTGCTGGGCGACACCGACCATTCTCCATGCACGAAAAGCACTGCTTACCACCTACGCTAGCTTTTTAGCAAGCTTACCAAAGACCAAAGACCAAAGACCAAAAGGTTCCTCGAGGAGCCCACCCACATCAGCGATCGACGAGGCCAACGACGGCTCCTGCCCAAGACTTGGCAGAGTCGGACGTCAATCGTCGCAACAAACACCTTCCTTTTCTCTTCTCCTCAACCATCCTCATCTGCTTACTTACCTTTTTCTTCTTCTTCTCTCTTCCTTGCTGCAACTTGATACCATTTTCCTTTTATCGTCAACACAACGCCTAGCACTCTCTGCGAAAGGCACATGTGGATATATTGAGGTTCCAGTTGGTACAGTCCAGTGTCATTTGCGGCTTCCCATTTTTTGTCGGAGGCTTGACGCAGCGGCCAACTCCCGATACTGCGACGACTACTGTCACTACCGTGACGAGTGTGACGACTACGACGACTACGACGACCACGACGATTACGACGATTATAACCGCGACTGCGACAGGAATACCCGACCACAATTTCTGCTATTGGCAATTCGAGTCTCTCCCCCGGCTGGCCTCGTCGTTTCGTGCGACCGACGTCCGACATGTCATTCCGAAGTGACGATCAGCGCCGGTACGGCCATGTCCCTCCCGTGCAATACCCCGTTTCGCAGCCACAAAATGAATCGTCCTATCCCGCTAGACGGCCTAGCTTTAACAGTGGCGACGATGCATCTTTCTTCGACCAGAACTCGGCGCATGCCCACACCTATCCGAACACCGACACATCAGCCGGGACTGAGGACGAACTCTTTCTGACCAGTCCGACCTCATCGTCAGTCCACCGCCCGACCTATTCCGGCTCGACCAACAGCGCCCTTTCTGGCCATCAACACCAATACCAGGCCCAAGCCCAGGCCCAAGCCCAGGGCCAGGCGCCGCCTACCCCGACCCATGCCACATACAATCCACAGCATTTTACGCGGCCCCAATCGACGTCCTTGCCGTACCATCCGCCGCCTCCACAGCGGTACAGCTCGACCAGCTCGACCGCCTCTCATGCGCCAACGTCGCCGACCACTTACACACCTGCCCAGTACAACCCGGCCGCCTATGCGGCTGCCTCTCAACCACAGCGTCAGTCGACTCTCCATGGATACAACTACGGCCACGGCTATGCCTCCCCGTCTGCTCCGCAGCCGTCCCCGGGTTTCAGTCCATCGCCGAATTCACCTTATGCTTCTGCCTTCCCTCAATCTGCCCAAGTGCCTGTTCATCACGACCCGGCCCTTCCGAGCCCCGGCCACGTCTCGACCGGTTCGCATCCTTCTTCCTACGACCCGTCTCACCAACAATCCTACGGTAACACGTACGCCACCTACCCCAATGGCGGTGCCAGCAGCCCGGTTCCCGCTCCCGTACCCTATACGACGGCAACGTCCAGCGCACCCTATCCGATGCAATCGCACATGCCTATCGGTCCGCAGTACTTGGCCGACTCTTCGTCGTCCATTTACATCCGAGCATCAAGATCAAACTCGCTGAACTCGCAGGCCTCATCCATCCACCTGCATTCGCCGGGTCTTCAGCGGCACCCCACAAACGCCCCTCTCCCAAGCCGCCCCATGGACAACGTGCCGGAAGAGCCCGGCTGGGACACCGACTATGTGCGCCACGAGCATGATCATGCGAGAATCCAGGATGACATTATTCAAGATATCGAGGCGGAGCTTGCCGCTCGGATTGCTCGAAACCGGTCAACTTCGGTCAACGGCGCCCAGGCTTCCGACGATGAGCTACAGCAACTCCAGCGGTACACGACGACCACGCTGGATTCTTCTAACGTGAGCCGGTACTCGTCCAACGCATCGACAAATGCCCAGAGGACCCATACCTCGTCGATATCGACGTTCTATTATGAGGAGGAGGAGGATGATGATCCAGAAGGGACAGCAGGCGTGCTGGCCATGCAACAGGCGGAGATGGACGATCGGCGGTTCAGTAGCACGGCGACGCTCTCGTACACCGACTTGGCTGCTGCGCGTACGCTGCCTCCTCCTCCCGAAGAACAAAGCAGTGATACCGATTACGGCGGGACGGATCTTGGACTGTTCAGCGGAGGCTACGAGGCGCCCTCGGGCACTCTCGCCTACGGTACCGACGTAGGCTCACCGCCCATGCACCAGACCGAGAACGCATCGAGGCCTCTACCCTCGCGACCCGGCTATTACCCTTCCACCTCCCACGAGAGCTACGAAGCTGCGCCGGCCTTCCGAGACGCCGAGGTGGACTACGGCGGTACCGGCGGCTTGCAACCCCCGACGGCGCATCGTCTCAGCTTCGACGAGGGAGAGGAGCGAGTGTCGATCCATTCTCTGCAGAGCGGCAGCGAGTCTCCGCAGAAAGAAGACTATCCCGACATTTTCTATCATCCCGGCATGTCCATTCGGCCCCTTCCCCACTTCCCACAGGCGCCTAGAAGCGACAGCAACTCCATGCTCTCTGTGCAGACCCCGGGGCAGCCTTCACGGCCGTATTCCCACGGGCAGTCCCTGAGCGTAGATTCGCGACATGTGTACTCTCCCGAAGCCCCAGAAGGTTATTACACCTCTGCTGGATCTGGTTCTGTGCCGCCCGAGCGATCTATCTCCCTGTCAAGCCACAGCAATACACCCCAGGTCCAAGCGCCCGCGCGCTCGCGGACTGACGCCGCCGAGGAGAGGAGAAAGATGTACAGGCAGCAGCAGCACCACCACCACCACCACCACCACCACCACCACCTCGCAACATCCCACGCATCTCCATACGACGGATACGATACGGACGCCCAGTCGTCCATGGCCTACGACATGATCACGCTACCTAGTGGGCGGCGGAGGAAATTCGTTCCCTCGAAGCTTACCTCGGCTGACTTCAGGAAATGTACCGAGCCGTGGGCGCTCAGCGGGATCGCGGCGTGGATACGAGAAATGGCGGACGGTGAGCCGGATCTCAAACAGAAAACAGTCGAAGAGGCGCTCGTCAATCTGTTCACGGACCGAGTCCCGACACTCAACGTCGCCGACGCGGAGGTTCTGAGCACGCGCGTTGTGGACATCATGCTGGAGGCCCGGATCCTCCTCCCCGAAGAGGAGTGGGTGAAGTTCGGCCCAGGGTCCATCACAGGCGTCTTGTGGCAGCTGACCGGTTCGGGCTGCTACGCGCCCAAGCTGCACCAGCCAGACGGGCCGGGACGGTGTTACTCCGTTCACTGCATGAGGACGCTCAAGAAGGCCAATCTGGACGAGCTTATGCTGGAGGAGGTCAAGGCCGAAGACTGGGCGACATTCTATAAGCTGACCAAGGAAAGCGTGGAGGGCAGGTCCAAGAAGGAGATTGAGCGACAGAACGTGCTGCACGAAATCGTGACGAGCGAAGAGGGTTATATGAACCAGCTCGAGGTTCTCCGGGTCCTGTACCGGGACCAGATCCGGAATGCACCGAGTCCCATCATCGCCCCGAACAGGGTCGAGAAGTTCATTGCCGTCGTCTTCGGCAAGGTCGATGCGGTACAGGCGACGAACAAGGAGCACCTCCTGGCGCAGCTCAAGTACAGGCAACAGGAGCAGGGCCCGTTTATTACCGGGTTCAGCGACCTGTTCCGGGAGTGGATCCGGAAGGCCAGGGATGTTTACATCGACTACGCCTCCCAGTATCCGCACGCGTCCTACCTGGTACGCAAGGAGGCGGATCGCAACATCATCTTCCAGGAATTTCTCGACCGGGTGCGCAACCACAAGCGGTCGACCAGGCTCGACTGGACGCACTTTTTGAAGGCGCCCATTACGCGGCTGCAACGGTACACGTTCCTGCTGCAGACGGTGGAGAAGAACATGGTGCAAGACAACGAAGAGAAGGCCAATCTGGTCAGGGCCATCTCGGAAATCCACAACGTGACGCTGGAGTGCGACCAGAAGGTGGCCGAGATGCAAAAGAAGGTGGAGATGATGGAGCTGAACGCGATGCTTGTTCTCCGGCCGGGGTTCCACTCGGTGCTCAACCTGGATCATCTCGGCCGGGAACTCATCCTGCAGGGCGAGCTGCAGAGGATGGGATCGAAGGGCGTCCGCTGGGTCGATACGCACGCTCTCCTCTTTGACCATTACCTTATTCTGGCCAAGCCGGTGAGCACGAAAGATGGAAAGGGCGGCAAAAAGTTTGACGTCTCCAAGGAGGTCCGTTTCCCCCTGACTCGCCTTGACTCCCTTCGCTTCACCTGTTTTGGCTTTCTGTGAATTCTATTGCTGACAATTTTTCTTCTTCAGCCTATCCCGATGCCTCTTTTGTTCCTCGACAGCATCAATGACGACCCAATCTCCAAGCAGAAAGCGCCCCTGGCGCGGAATGCGCCGCCCGCACTCTCCGACACGCGGCTGAACAAGATGACGAACGGGAATGAGCGTCCGTCCCTCGAGCACGCGACGACGGGCTCATCGATTGGATCGGTAAGCATGAATAGGTTGACGCCGACGATGTCCAACGACAAGGACAAGATCCTATACCCGTTCCGAGTCAAGCATCTTGGGCACGAGACGTATACCCTTTTTGCGTCGTCGGCAGAGAAGCGGGGCGACTGGGTGCGGAAGATGATTGAGGCCAAGACGAGACACGCCAAGGCGCTGTTCTCGCAGAACGCGGAACCGTTCCGGCTTCGTGTGCTGGCGGACAGCGCGTTTGCCTACGACTCGGCCACGGCGTTGACCAAGCAGCTCGGCGTGCCTGTCCGGGGCACGCCGTTGGACCGGGCGATTCGCGAGCTGGAGAGCGTGTACGGCCCGGGGCGCGGGCCGGCGCCTGTGTGCAGGGCGCAAGTCAACTGCGCGACGGGATTCTCGGCCTATGGCAAGTCGGTCATAGCCATTGGGACGGATTATGGCGTCTATATCTCGGATAGTACGGACCCTCGTGGCTGGACTAGGGTAAGTCTCCTTTGGCTTTTTTTTGCATATGCGCCGGTTCAAGGCAAAAAAAAAAAAAAAAGGAACGCTGGCTAACGGGGCTTGTTTTCTCCCTTCCCTTCAGACGGTACAAGTGAACAAAGTGACGCAGATCACGGTGATTGAAGAGTTTTCGGTCTGCCTGATCATTGCAGACCGGTCCCTGATCGGGTACCCACTCGATGTGGTAGCGCCGGTATCGAGTTTCCCGGCACCGATCCACGACAGCCCGAGGAGGGCGCCGCAGAGACTCGGAAAGGACGTGGCATTCTTTGCGACGGCGAAGATGAAGGACCGGATGCTGCTGTTCTACAAACGCAGGGAGGGCATGCACAACACGTTCCGGGTGCTGGAGCCGGTTTTCCAGAAGTCGTCGGAGAAGAAGCGCGGGCTGTTTGGGAGCCGCAAGACGGGCGGGGGCGTGACGGAGTACTTCCGGGACTACGACGAGTTTTACCTGCCGACGGAGTGCTACTCGCTCAACCTGTTCCAGTCGTACATTGCGGTGTCGACGGCGCGGGGGTTCGAGTTGTTGACGTTGGACAAGAAGCAGACCATGTCGATCCCGGACGTCCGAGAACCGGCGATCGCCAACATTGCGAACCGGATCCGGGACCAGAGGCCGCTGGGGATGTTCCGGCTCAACGACCAGGAGTTCCTGCTGGCGTACGAGGACTGCGCGGTGTACGTGGACAAGCACGGCGACGTCAGCCGGACGCTCATCATGGAGTACTCGGGGAAGCAGAAGAAGGCGCGGGCGGCGACGATGTACGGGCAGTACCTCCTGCTCTTCAACGAGGACTACGTGGAGGTGCGCAACGCGGAGAACGGGCGACTAAGGCAGATCATCGCGGGGCGGGACGTCCGGTGCCTCGACTACGGGGTCCGCGGCCCCACGGGCGGCACGTCGTCGGCGGCGAACAACTGGGTCGGGGGGCAGTACCAGGGCACGGGCCAGATCGGGGAGGAGTCCAAGGGGACGGTCAAGATTTCGATGAGCCACCCGGAAATTGCGGGGACGCAGATTGTCCTGGAGTTGAGGCTGAATGACGGACACACGGAGAAATGACGGCTTGGTGTTTTTTTTTTTTTTTTTTTTTTTTTTTTTTTTTTTTTTTTTGTTTTTCTTTTGGTTGGTTGGCTAGTACGCGATATTGGGAAGTAGGTACGGTAGGTCAGCGGGCGGGTGCCGCGCAGTTGTCACGTGGATGGAATGTCAATACCCAAACCATGGAACTGAGCGACGAATAACATGTTTTTCGACGAATTACTCGGCGCACAATTTTATGATTAAGCCCACAGAGTTGTGTCTCATATGAATACGCTGTATTATTTCCAAGTTCTAGGTAGACTGCAAGGCGGCGTGGCTGAGCAAGCCAATTTCTTAGTGTAATTTACTTCGTATATGACTTGACTGGGGGGTGGGCGGCTATGCTATGATATGAGCCCTGGACTACCTTAACGAGCCGAGGGGTTCTCGCTAAGGTACCTTACAGTACAGGTACATGCCTTATTAAGGTACCTAACTTCCAGGTTTGTACCTTACCCGTAAGCGTCTGGGGAGTCTTGTATCAACTTATCAGACGGGACTAGCTTCGTTGCCCGATTCGGGGGTACCCATGATTTCAGCCCTTCAGACAATTTTCAGACGGTGAAAGGGCGAAAGGGTGAAAGGGTGAAAGGGGTGGGATCAAGGCCGACTTCCCCGCCTCCCCTCCCTCGATTTATTGATCTCGTATTTTTCTCCCATCTTGTTCATCCCAGAACTGGTCTAAGGGTTGAGGTTTGTTTGCGCCGCGCCCTCTGAGGTCGTGACAACCTCTCGCCTCTCGCCTCTCGCCTCTCTCCTTCCTCCGTCCCACCCTCTCTCTTTTCCACGTTCACCTTCCTTCTCCTAGTCGGACGAGAGCCGCGGCTTTGTTTCAATCGAAGGCGCTGGAGAAACGAACGGGCAACAACAACAACAACATGGCGTCGCCTGGCCAAGGACAGCATTCGTCGGGGGCTCCAGGCTATGCCTTTCGACCTTATCAGGCGCAAGGTCAACCTCCTCAGCAGCATCCCCAGCAGCATCCGCAAAATCCGTACCAACAATATCAGTCTCAACAGAATGCCCAATATCAGCCGTACTCCCCACATCAACAGCGCCCTCAACGGCCACAGCAGCCGCAGCACTATCAACCGCAGCAACAATATCAAGCGTATCCGTATCAGCAACCGCAGTACCAATATCAACAGTGCCAGCAACCCCAGCAACCCCAGCGACCTCATCAAACCCAATCACCGCTACATTCACCACAGTCACCGCAGTCGCCGCATTCGCCCTTTTTTTCACCACACCCATTCCAACAACCCCAGGCCACTAGCCCGCCGCCGCAGCAGCAGCAGCAGAAGCAGCAATTCGTTGCAGAGCTCGAAGCCCCCATCGTTACTACCCCGGCAAACCCGCCGTCCACATGGTCGCCCAAACCCACCGAGTCGCAGAATCAGGATGGCCCAATCTACGAGATGCCCGCCGAGCCGGCCGACTCCTCGAAGCTGAGCCCGACCTCGACCACACAGCAACAGCAACAGCAGGAGGCCTCCCCCATCCAAGCCAACCCCTGGGGCTTCTTCCTACCCGACGATGCTGGGTCCCGTCCAGTATCTGACATGGACTCCCAGGGACAGGGTCAAGGACATTGCCAAGGAGAGGGCCCAGGGCAGAGCCAAGAGCAGGGCCAAGGAGAGGGCCAAGAGCAGGGCCAAGGGAAGGACCAAGCACAGGGCCAAGGGAAGGACCAAGCACAGGGACACGGTCAGGACCAGGGAGGACAAGAAAACCAGGGAATTGAAGAGGATCCGGCTTTCCACGTGAAGCCGCTGAATATCGTCAAAGTGGGAGGCAGCAAAGAGGGACGGGAGGGAAAGCAAACGGGGCCTGGGGGAGGGTCCGACGTCGTTACGGGCCAAGCTCCGATCCTCTTCGACTCGACACCCCAAGCCCTCAGGCCTCACATCCCGACCGCGGCTTCTCCCCCGCAGGGGGGGCAAGCACCGACGCCGACAGCCCCACCTATTTCGAGCGCGACTTCGACTCCGACCGGTCCCTCGAACCCGAATCCGAACCTGAACCCGAACCTGAACCCGAACCTGAACCCGAACCTGAACCCGAACCTGAACCCGAACCTGAACCCGAACCTGAACCCGAACCTGAACCCGAACCCGGGCCCTGCTACACCTCAAGGACCGTCTATGACCTTGACCTTGCCTTGCCGACCTCCTTCCGCAACCGGTGCCGCTGCTGCTGCTGCTACGTTTCAGGGCCCCTTGATCTCGGCGAGTTATGGAGCACCGATAGCACCGGTTCCACCGATTCCGCAGCCGCAATATGCTCCTCCCGTTTCCCAGCCGCAATATACTCCCCCCGTTTCACAACCGCAGTATGCGCCACCCGCATCTTCCCCCCCTCCGTCCCATGCCCCCCAGTCGCCACAAGCTGTTCCTCCCTTGGGTCATTCACCAGCCGTTCCAACGACTCCCACGCCGTCTTCCCAATACCCGCAGTATGCTCCCGGGCCCACGTATTCCCCCGGCCCAGCACAGCCGCCATCGGCGCAGCAGCAGCAGCAGCAGAAACAGCAACAGCAACAGCAACAGCAGCAGAAACAGCAACAGAAACAGCAACAGCAGCAGCAACAGCAACAGCAACAGCAACAGCAACAGCAACAGCAACAGCAACAGCAGCAACATCACCAGAACACACCGACCTCTCCTCCTCCATCGTATGAACAAGTAATCACTTCTTCCCCCAACCGGCCGGGGTCAACGTCCACCTATATCCAGCAAACACCGCAAGTCCAGGCATCGGAACAAGCTCCCACTCCGCCCACGCCAGCCGGCCCACCGGCCAAGCAGCAAACGCTCTATCCGCCCTCAACACTATCACCTCCTCCGGGCCCGCAGCTGGGGCATCCAGCTTCTCCCCTACAACACCCGGGAAGCGGTGCGCCCGTCCCCCCACCTCTCCCGCCCCGCAACTCGACGGCCGTTCCCTTCCCACCACCTCCGCCCTCGCCGATCCAGCTCCAGCAGCCAGTCTACAATCCGGCCACCTACGGGGGTCCCCCTAGGCCGACGCACTTGCCGCCGCCGTCCGTGCCGTCAAAAATGGACAGCAGCAGCACCAGCAGCAGCACCAGCACCAGCAGCAGTAGGCTTTTCGGAAGCGCCAAGGCGAAGAAGTGGCTGAACAAGACTACCGAGGTCATTGACCAGACCGTCACGCCTTACCTTAATGACCCGCGGTATAACCCGCTCATGCGACCGCAGACTTCCTCGTCCTCGTCGCAGCAGTATGGGCAGGCGCACATGCAGCACCGGCCGCCGCCTCCATAGGCATCATCTTTTCTTTATTTCTTTATTTATGTATTTATTTATTTATTTTCTTATTTATTTCCAATGATCTGAGTTTGTCGGGAAAAGGCCGCCATCTTCATCGCCGGGCGCTTTTACTGGCACCTTGGGCTTTGAATACGCCGTCTGGCCCGTGTTGGGGGAAGTGGTCGGTCGTTGGCTGTCCCAGTGGTACTTCTGTCCGTTTCGCGACGAGGAGGATCCGAATAAGGTGTACTTTACAGCAGAACAGTGCGTTCAAAAGACCTCTCATTCTTCAACTCCAGTGCTAGACGACATGAAAAATCTAACAAGAAGGGCCGGGGGCGGGGATAGCTACATGATGTACCACAAGGCGCTTCTCTTCAAAGACGCCGCCTCAGCCCATAGAATCCTCACGGCGAAACACCCCCGCCAAGCAAAAGACCTCGGCCGCAAGGTATCCAACTTCTCCGAGTCGACGTGGCGAGAACATCGCGAAGCCATCGTCCGTCGCGGTAACCTGTTCAAGTTTACGCGTGCCGTCTCCGAAGCCGGTCTGAAGGAGTTGCTGCTCGCCACGGGGGAGACGGAGCTGGTGGAAGCGTCGCCGTTTGATCCCGTCTGGGGCATCGGCTACAAGGAACGCGATGCCGAGAACGTGACGAGGGAGGATTGGGGGTTGAATTTGCTCGGGAAGGCTTTGATGGACGTGAGGACGATGCTTAGACGGCAGGACGGGAGTTGACGGTGAGGGAACGCCGGACACCGGACTATTTCATATACCTACTCCATCCGTTACTCATCGCATTATGAATAACCAATCCTACTCGCCTCACAACCCATATATACTGAATCAGGAGCTTCTCGGATAAAAAGACTTAGTTGAGACTTTTCCGTCCCTCGTCATGCATCACTTACCCGAGACGCAAGTGCCCGCAACTGCCGTCGCTTCATCTAGTACCAAGTACACACACAGTACACCGGTGCCCCGCCCCTCCGCTCCGGATGTGCACCGTCTGATCGGCCCCACAAACGCTGTTAAACGCCGGAAGGACTCGACAAATCTGGTGCTCTTGTCAAGGAACTGCCGGGTACATGCATGCCCAGCCAATACAGAAACTAACACAGGTCACGGTGGGTTCTTCTACCGATACTAATTACTTGACAGTCCCGGAAAAAGGTCAAGAAGTTGGGCGTAGAACATACGCATGTATATATATACCTCATATATAGATGGTGACATATCTTTTAGCAATGTACCGAGTAAGGCTGTCCGGGTTAAATCCCCTCGCTTTCCCTTCCTAGTGCATAACCTGACCTCCCTCCCATGGTCGCTTCCTACTTCCTCTTCGACCCCTTCCCACCCCTACCTCCCTTTCCTTGGCCCCCTTTTCCACCTCCGCCGCCGCCTCCACCACCTCCACTGCCTCCCGCCATCATGACCCTCACTTTACCCACCGGCACCACGTTGATAACCTCCTCCGCCTTGAACCCCTTGATGAGCTCCACTTCCCGCGGCCACATCCGCTCCGTGTCCTGCGCCCGCTCGTCCAATGCCCCTTTCCTCCCCGAATCCGCCTTCCACCTCTCCAAGATCTCCTTGACCGCCTTGCCCTTCTTCAACGCCCCCGGCTGCATCTTGACCCTGTACTTGCACCGAGCCATCGCGTTCCAAGGCGCGCACACGGGGATCGCCTCGACCAACTCGTCTCCCGGCAGCGGCGTCCCCACCAGGTCGTCCAACGCCGTCGTCTTCTCCTCCTCGTCGGCCTCCAGCACCTCCACCCCTTCCTCCCGCATCAGCCGCCGCACCTCCTCGTGTTCCGCCGTCTCCTTCTTCCGACGCTCGTGCTGTGCCCGCCGCCTCTCTTTCTGCGCCGCCAGCTCCGCTTCCCTCTGCGCCTTCGCCTTGGCTTCCGCCTCGGCCCGTTGCCTGCCCTTGGATGCGCCTATCAACGCCTGCGCCGCCAGCCGGTCCTCTTCGTCTTGGTCCTTGTACCTGGTCGCCATCTTCTTGGCCTTGCGCTTTTGCCCTCGCTTTTGCGGTTTCTTCGTGTTCGCCGGGGTCGAGCTTCCGCCACGAGAGCTTGCTGGTGCCGAAGGCCCTTCGTCCGTCATCGTTTGTCCTTCGGTAGCGGTGCGTTCCGTTGCACCGTCGCCATCTTCGACGGCGTCGCTGTCGTCTCCATCATCCGCGCCATCCCCGTCACCTACTCGTTCGGCGAGCTCTTTCTTAACAGACTCCTCCTCCTCGACATCCGGCTTGTTGGGCTCAGATGGTTTCCCTGAAACCTCCAACCGCCCCATCTCCTGAACCGGAGCTGGGTCTTCCGACGGTTCACCTTCTCCCGCCTCGTCTCCTTCGTCGTCGTTATTACGTCCCTGCAAAGGATTGTCACGCGGGGCGCTGTCCTCCTCCTCCTCCTCCTCCTCATCGCCGCTCCACTGTTCATCCATGCTCTCATCATCTCCGGCCTCCTGGGCGCTGGTCGACGCTGCCGACGGAATGGTGGTCTCGGGAATGCTTTCCTGCGGGGCGGAACTTGCCACGCTATCCGCATCATCGCGCAGCCTGTGCTTGACGTGCCTGGCCTTGCTCTCTTCGCTGATCCTGAACAGGACCCCCAGCCCGAGCAGCAGCGGAGCGGGCGGCAAGAAGTTCTTCTGCCCTCGCACCGTGAAGCTGCCGACCGGGAGGTACTCCCCGCTCGGCGCGGACTTGGACACTTGATCGGCGTGGACCCACCAAGCGCCCATGCCGGCCTTGGAATCCCATGCGCTGGAGCTGCAGACGGCCACCATGCCGGCCTGCGCCAGCGTCGCGGGGGGGATCGGCGCGTCGGGGGTTTTCGGGTTGTTCTTCACGATCACCGACGTTGCGCCGTGGAGGTCGGCGTGGCAGTAGACGTCCCCCTTCCGCAGGTACCGCTTGTACAGCATCTCGTTCTGGTGCGCGTCCTTGCCGCCGAGGACCAAGTACCCGTCGGACGAAATGAACCAGATGAACTTTTCGAACCACATCTGTCTCCGGATGGGCTGCAGGACTGCCTTCTCTTGCTTGAGGCCTTTCTTCAAGTCCTCTTCGATCTTGCGTTCTGCGTTCTTCAGCGCCACTCCCGACTGCTGCAGCGTTTTCTGTTGTTTCACGGCCGCCGTACGTCTCTGTTCGTAGTATCCTCTGGCGTTGGCCCACGGGGAGAGGCTCAAGTGGACGTCGACCTGAAGCCGCTTATCGGCGCCTCTTGAACCGGCTCCTGCATCCTCGTCGTCGCTGCTTTCGCTGCCGGACTCGGACCCCGACTCGTACCCCGACTCGTATGCCTCGTCCATGTCGTCGTCGTCCATCTCCTCCTCTCGGCCCAGCAATAGGGTGATGACATCCTCGTGGAGTCGCAGGGGAAGTTTGATCATCTCTGCCACCGGATTGCCCCGTTCCTGCTCTCGCTCGATGAGCTTGTTGATGTTGACCCAATCCATTCCCTGCTGCAAAAGGCCGTTGACGGCATCCATGGCTTCCTGGACGCGCTCGAGATTGGCCTCGATCGCGGCGGCCTTTTGTTCGTTCAACGTCTGGGCTTCCTGCAGGCCCTCGAGGCGCTTTGCATGGTCCTCCTTCGTGGCCTCGAGTTTTCTTTTCGCCGCAGCCTCGCGGTCCGAGAGTTTCGACTCGAGCTTCTGGCCCTCCAGGGAGGAGAAGTATTCGTCCACGGTTTTGTTGAAGCCCTCGAAGGTGAGCACCTTCGCCGATGGATCGTCGGCGGCCTTTTGCGGCTGGAACGGGTGGAAGTCTTCGTACAGGAGGTCCTCCCGTCGGGCCATTTCCGTGTCAGCGGAGTCTCCGGGGGTCTCTCCGGGTTCTGCTTTTCCGTTCTTGTGTTTGGCGATGATATACCCGGTGGCTTTCTCCGAAGTAGTAGCCTCCTCGACGACCCTCCGCGCCTCGGTCAATGCCCGGAGCAAGTGGGCCAAAAGCTCGTCGTTTTCTAGTATTTCGGCCGGGGAGATGGAGGGATCGAAATTGGTGACGAGAAACGAGTGATCGACGAGCATCGGAGGCAGTTCGGTAATCGTGGTAGCCAGACCCTTCCTCAGCTCGTCTCCGGGTCTTGATCTGCTCTTCTTGCCCGAGGCAGCAGCCGCCTTACGGGCGGCCCTGTCGACGGTGAGGCGCAGCGCATCCCTGAGACGCTCCTCGGTCAGCGGGGGGGCGCCGCCGTAGTTTTGCCTGTTCTCCAGAGAGTAGCTCAGCCCGACCCTCTGCGGTTCTTGGCCCTCCCCTTCGGGCACATTCCGGAGGAGTGCGAGGATCTTGAGGTCGGCGTCTGTCAGGATGACGTTGCCACTGGCGAAGAATTCGAGAAACAGGCGGTACTGGCCATCGCTGAACCGGAACTCGATGATACGGTCTGTGCCGATCTGGCGAACGGAGGTCAGGCGCCTCGTCTTGAGAAATTTGCGCAAACGTGCGACGAAAGCGGACGGGGCCGCGGCAGTAGTGCGCGCAAAGTCTGTGAGGTGGCAGCGGAAGCCCGAGTCGATGAGAAGTTGCTTCTTATTGTTTGGCTTGGCGAACTTTAGGAGTAGAATCTTGGAAGAAAGGTCGTAGACATTGGCCAGTCGTAGCGAGACGAGGCTCTCTTGGAGCTCGTGGGCGATGACCTGCGGAGTAGTAAGCTTCCAGTTAGCATAAAGCAGACCCTGCTTTTCTCCCATTGTTGAGCTCGAAGGGGGGAGTCGCGGGACAAACCTTGACATCGAGAGATGAGAAGCGTTGCTTCATGGTGGATCAGGGTAGCACGAGGGAACGGGAGCTGGTCCTGGTCCTGGTCCTGGTCCTCGAGCAAAGAAAGAAAAGAAAAAGAAAAGGATGAAGACGAGGGCGAGTTCCCTTAACTGGTGGTTGATGGAGAGGCAAAATGTCTGGAGGGGCACCGAAGCTCGTCGAGTTGACACACAACTTGTTCAGATTACGTCGATGCGGGGCATTTCCACTGTCTGAGGTACCTAAAAGTTAGGTATAGATCCGTACTTTGTCCGCTTTAGAACAAATGCTTAGTAATGATTTTAACCCGTTTGTCCAATTGCATACGATACGCACAAATATCAGGGTACCGAGGCACATTCATCCGTGTACAGCGTATCGGGACGAAGTCTACAAAGGAATTAGTCAGCACCAACCAACATCTATCGCCAGAGCAACGGCCAAGCACAAGGAATCAGAGGAGGCTGGGAAACCAACAAGTGCTAATTAGGGCCCCTTCCATCGTAATGATATAAGAACCTAAACTCCAAGACGAAAGGCAATAAGAGACAGCTTGGGGAGGCTGGAAAGAGTTCTGTGAGTCGACTTTGCTGGGTCAGAACGAGGATAATTAGGACACCACTAGCTCTCCCTGAAGTCGTCTGGAGACCGTTCGTTCGCACTTGTGACACGAACGCGCAAGACACGACACACGACACGGCACGACACGGCACAGGCTGAAAGTAGGACCAGGGGGTTTGTGGGGGAGTGGGGACAAGATGGCGTCGTCGCAGCTTGGCCTAGCACAATTATTACGCTGTATCTGTACAGACAGCCAACATGCATAAAAGGTAATAACAACTTAACAAGCCGAGTACGTTGTACGTTGTACCTTAACCTTAGCTTCTTGCACATCGCTGAAATCAGCGATCGCCGACATCCAATCGAGGGCGTCCACGGGGGACGGTCAAGAACACGAGGTGGTTGGGGCTCGACTTGCTGCTGGATCGCCAAGGCCTAGACCAATTGAGAGGACGGTAGAGCAGGTTCCCTGTGGGCTCTCCTGCACAGAGCTGCAATTAGGCATTCATACTGCGTAGGATGTGAGATGGTCGTTCTGTCTGAGTGCCATCATGTCACGTGCATTCCCAGCCGTCTCGAAAGGCCAAGCAAGCCCTTGCAACGCAAATGCAAATGCAGATGGCTGGGTCGATTGAGGAACAACCGAGGTTCAGGCCAAGCCGATAATTATCGTGATTGATTAGTTGATTAGACACGTCCTCAGATGAGCCTAGACGCGTCGCCCTGAAAAGCGTCGGAGAGGCTAAAGGGGACGATCGGACTTTGTACTTATTTCGTACGTTGTACCTTACACAGGAATAGCAGGAATACCTTACGTGCAGTGTGGGCAATTCAGGGGTAAGGATCCGCAGGTACATGGCCCTAAGCTGAAGCTATCACTCCGAGCTAAACCTCTTTGATCGAATGTAAACAAATACCAACACAATATCCCAGGATTCGCGGTCCTCATCTCGCCTGAGCTGAGGACAACAAATCTTACTCCCCCCTTTTTCTTTCTTTTTCGTTCGTCCACCAAGGTAGCATGTCACAACCACTCGTTACAACGTACTCCGTACAACGTACTTTTTCTTCCCCCAGCCTTCTTCTCAAAACGCCTCGATACACACACCCCTCGTCTGTATTATATACACCCTGGCCTCCCCTACACTGTACCACTCTCCTCTCACTACCGCGGCAACCCTCTGCCACGCAACGGTGCAACGAGCCAAACACAACCCCCGGCCACAAAACCCCATACGCATCGCCCTCTCCCGACTGTCGTATCTCCTCGTTTTCTTCTTCTTCCATACCTAACCGCCTTCCTTCTATCATCCATCGTCAAGCGCTTCTTACCCTTTAAACCTCAAGAAAAGCAAAGAACAACAGAAAAAGCACAAGAAGCGCGTGGTGCCATTAAAGCCCGGCTTCTTCCCTTTTTCCCCCCTTCTACTTTGTTTTTCTAGGAAAACAAAGCAAGAGGTTCTCATTCTTCTTTTGCTTTTCCTTTCGTCACCAACGGAAGGTCACGCTCAAGAAGAATAGCTCCTCTTTGCGCCACGCCAACAGTCGCCCATCCTGGACTTTGAGGCTCGCGTCCCCGTTCCCTTCAGCGTCTTCCCGTCCACCTACAAGGACAGCGAGGCCCAGACCCAGACCCAGACGGTCACCGAGACCGTTCATCAGGAGCAAGTCGAGGTCCATTTCCCTCCCAAGCCCGAGGCCGGACCGGGAGGTCAAGACTCTTCTTTCGCCGCTTCCGCCCCCGTCGCTGCCGAGCAGCAACTCCCTCCTCCTCGCAAGGAGCAACAGCAACGCTTGAGCGAAGAAGAGGTCCGCTACGAAGAACACTACCACCGTCCGGGCTTCCGTCAAGAGATCCAGACCACCTACGAAGAGTACCGGTATGTCGCAATTTTTTGTTTTGTTTCGTTTTATCTTGTTTCGCGTCCTCAACTTCGCTGCCCATCTGCTCGGACGCTGTCCGGATGTTCTCAACCAAATCAAATCACGCTTCATGTCGATTTGAAAAGGTAGCGAGCGGAGAGCGGACGACCAAGAGAACGGCGGTCCACAGGCAAAAAGGCGAAGAACAGACCATCTTTTTTTTCCCTCTTCGTTTTTCTGTCCTTGGGCTGGCCTGATTTCTCCTGTGCCGTCCCCGTTTTACTCCTCGTATTCTTCTTCCCTTCACCCCCCAGCCCACTCGCTCCCCCCCACCCCCTACCCTGGTCCTGGCCAAGTGATATTTATCACTTTATCACTTCAGCCCTCAGACCGCCCAAGCCACCCCTATTTTGGCGAGATTGATTTGTCGTTGTCCGCCTGCATAATCCATCCCACTGGACATCCACCCGCCGGGGCTCGTTGCCCGAGACCCAAGCAACAACACAGCACGCACGCAAGCAAGCAAGCCTTGCTTTTCTTTCCTTTTCCCAATGGCCCATGCACGTTTTTCTTCTTCCGCCCCGGTTGACCGAGTGACGATTGAAAACACCGGTGAAGAATTTCCCCTTCGTTTTTCCTCCGACTGACATCTTCCTCCTTCTTTTCCCTTTTACCTTCCAACCAGACCCCAACGCCCCAACAACTACTCCCAGACCTTCGTCGAGGTTGATCGTCACCACCGCCACTACGACACTCCCATCGACTGCATTGAACGCGAATACCGCGAACGCTTCCAGCCTAGCTACCGCTGCGAGGAAGTGACTGTCGAACGTCCTTGCCCTCCTCCCAAGGCCCAGTCCGAGTTCCGCCAATCCGAATTCACCGTCGAGGGCCGTAGCCAGGCTCCCGTTTACAAGGACAACGCTTCTTACAAGGTTACCGAGGAAACCGTCGAACCCCCCAGACGCCGCCTTCGCGACCGTATCAAGGCCAAGATGGGTTACTACGATGAAGATGGTGAGTTTTGAGCCCTACAATCTCCTTGGTGTTTTGGTTTCGGTTTGAATTTCCATGTTGCGAAATTTTCCTTTTCTCCCCAAATTTGGGAAGGCAACTACCGCTCCCTCCGCCAGGGGCTCAAGAACTTGGCTGACCGCCTTGTTCCCGAAGACCGCCAGGACCCCGTCGTTGACCGGGACGTCCGCGAGACGCGCACCTCCGTCAGCACCCGCTCCCGCCCGTGCCCCCCCAAGCAGGGCCCTTACCTGCCCAACACGGTCACCATCCCCTGCCACCACATCCGCATGGGCGACTTCCTGATGCTCCAGGGCCGCCCGTGCCAGGTCATCCGCATCTCCACCTCGGCCGCCACCGGCCAGTACCGCTACCTGGGTGTCGACCTGTTCACCAAGCAGCTCCACGAGGAGTCGTCCTTCATCTCCAACCCCGAGCCCAGCGTCGTGGTCCAGACCATGCTCGGCCCCGTCTTCAAGCAGTACCGCGTCCTCGACATGGCCGACGGCCGCGTCGTCGCCATGACCGAGACTGGCGATGTCAAGCAGGGCATGCCCGTCATTGAGCAGTCCAACCTGTGGGAGCGTCTCCGCAGGGCCTTCGAGAGCGGCCGCGGCAGCGTTCGTGTCCTCGTCCTTGACGACGGCGGCCGCGAGCTTGCTGTCGACATGAAGGTCATCCACGGCTCTCGCCTGTAAACGGGTCGCAAGATGTACCCCCCTCCATCCTGGCAAGGTGGTAACTAGGTAGAAGGAGATGTGTGTGTTTGGAGACGGGTGTTGTTTCAATGCAGTTAGTTGCCTTGTGTACTAGACCGGTTTTGTCGTTCTACTTCTGTGCCACGACAAGCTTTGGTCAGTGGATAGGCTGCTTTGTAAATGTCTTGAGTCTAGTCTACGTTGTAATTGGAGGCATCTCATTGAATTGAATCCCTTGCCTTCTCTTCTTTCGTCGTTCGTGTCATCGTAGCGGACTGTACTAGTACTTACCCAAGGTAAGGTACCTTCGTAAGTACCTAAGCTAGTAGCACCTCGTTTTGTGTAGGTGCCCTGCCTGTTGTCCGTACACTTACACCACTTACACCACTTACACTTCCCTCATCCTCAAACCTTCCGACGCCACCTGAAGCCGCAAACAATATGAAGCCCATTCTGAATGCCTACGAATATCTGGTCATAATAAAAGCCCCGCCATAGTCTGTCTGCTCTCTGTCCTCATCACTTCTCTCCTTACCTGCGTCTCCCTCCAAATTTGTCGAGTCGAACCACCAACTCGTTCCCCTTGTTTTCATCCCTACCTACCCCCTTTCCTCTCTTCACACCCTTTACTGGCAATCATCTTTTCCATGTCCTGGCTTCTCATCAGCATGGGGGGTAAACCCTCCAAGCCCCCGCCTCATGTCATCATGTCCGCCGAGGTCATGACCGACGAGACCCTCCATCAGGGTCTTGACGGGGTGCATATTCGCAATGGCCACCAGGAGAGTCCCGAATCCAACCAGATGAACGAGAAATCGGCTTGCCTTGCCCGTAAGCCCCAGAGCCTCTCGCTGCCGCTTGTCCAGTCATGGCAGCGCCGTTTCCTCGAAGAGCCCAAGAATAGGTATGTGTGGTGACATGAACTACCCACCAAAATCCCTACTTCACCCCAGCCAACCCCCCCCCCCCCCCCAAATCCTGAAAAGATGTTTGTGCTCACAACTATTCCCAAAGGCTCGCTCTCATGGCTCTCAGCGTCGGTGATCCTCGCAAGGCCCTCATCTCCGCGGCCACTATCCGCGCCGACCCCCACGTCTTCAACGTCCGTATCCCCCTGGAAGGCAGTCCGGTCACCAACCAGAACGCCTCGGGCCGCTGTTGGCTCTTCGCCGCGACCAACGTCTTTCGCGTGGCCCTCATGAAGCGGTACGACCTCGCCGCCTTCGAGCTCTCCCAGTCCTACCTCTTCTTCTGGGACAAGCTGGAAAAGGCCAACTGGTTCCTCGAGCAAGTCATCGACACCGCCGCCCACGGATACCACCTCGACTCCCGCCTCGTGCAGCACCTCCTCGCCGAACCCATCTCCGACGGCGGCCAGTGGGACATGGTCAGCAACCTTGTTAGCAAGTACGGGCTCGTGCCGCAGTCCCTCTACCCGGATACATGGAACGCCAAAAATTCGTCTGTCCTGAACAGGATCCTCAGGTCCCAACTGCGTGAGTATGCCGTAGTCCTCCGTCGTCTTGTCGAGCGGGAGAAGGAGAAGGAAAAGGAGGATGGAAGGGAGAAAGAAGACGAGGAGGACAAGGCCACCACGGCCTCGCAGGCCGTCACATACGCCAAGGCCCGCATGCTTCGCGCTATCCTAGGCGTCCTGACCGTCACCCTCGGGCCGCCGCCAGACCCCCGTGCCGAGTTCACCTGGGCGTACGAGGACGCGGACGGCCAGGCACACGAGCTGCGCACCACACCCTGCGTCTTTTCGCTCGCGCCCTGCGCCCTCCACCGCGCCACCAACATGGTCTCCCTCGTGCACGACCCCCGCCACCCGCCGCTGACACGGCTCACCGTCGACCGCCTCGGCAACGTCGTCGGGGGCAGGCCCGTCACCTACGTCAACGTCGACATGCACACCCTCAAGGCCGCCTGCGTGGCCAGCCTCCGCGGGGGGCAGCCCGTGTTCTTCGGCTCCGACGTCGGCAAGTTCAGCAGCGCCACATTCGGCATGATGGACCTCGACCTCTTCGACTGCGAGCTCGGCTTTGGCGTCGGGCTGCGGGGGCTCGACAAGGCGGATCGGCTCCGCGCAAGGGAATCGCAGTTGACGCATGCCATGGTCCTCACGGGCGTGCATGTCGACTCCCAGGGCGGCACGGTGCGGTGGCGGGTGCAGAATAGCTGGGGCGAGCGGTCCGGGCAGAAGGGCTGGTTCGTCATGTCCGATGCGTGGATGGATGAGTTTGTCTACCAGGCTGTCGTGGACCCTCTGTACCTCGCCAAGGAGGTCAAGGACGTGCTCAAGAAGACGCCTGTCGTACTTCCTCTATGGGATCCCATGGGGAGTCTTGCGTGATGGTTCTGTAATGCAAGTGGGCCAGCGTCAGTGATGATATAGATTTCCAACCTGAGCCCTCTGACGGTCGAATATGGATGTGATATTTCCCTGGAAAGTGTAGGAAAGCGCAATGCCAAATACTAGGTCTATTGGCGCATTTACAGAACCAGGACATGCAACGAATACGAAAAGTTGGCGTTAATCGATGAACATCTTCATTACCTCGTTCTCGTAATCGCAGTGTACTTTTGCCCCCCCCCCCCCCCCCCCCCCCCCCCCCCCCCCCCCCGCCATATCAACTCATGCAACAGTATGAGAGTAGTGCCCGTTACCTTGGGAACAAGAGAAAAGAATGGGGATACAGAAAGGAGGTTCAGGTATGTGGGCACTCTGGTTCCTACCGGAGTCGCGTGTGACGTTGAAAATGGCAACCTGGTAGCATTGGTAAGAGCTAAGCAATCTGGTGATGACGTCGGCTTTGAAAGCAAGTCTGGTCGCCGATTTTGTGCCACTGCGTTTTCTTCTCAAATCCCTCGTCTCCCGGGGTGATCCTTGAGAAGTTGAGCCCGGGCCTCGTGCGAGGGGGGTTAAGAGCCATGGAAGGTCGCTACCCGACGACGGAGTTTGGGGGGGGGGGGGTTGATGGTTGCGCATAGTTCAGAATGGCGGGCTGGTTTTCAGATGGGAAACCCGAACCAACCTCAGATCAACAACCCAAAGAAAACCCAACCCATCACTTGACCCCATGTGCAATTTTTGTCTGTGTAGCCAGGGATTAGTCGAAGATCAAAGGGGGTTACTCGCACTGCTTGGATCAGATTGGAACGGCGCACGGCGCACGGCGTAGCGGATATTCCCTAGAGTAAGATCGGGTTACATAGAGAACTAGAGACACAAGCTGAGCTTATTATTAGTGTCAAAAAGAGATGAGCCACAAGAAGTTGCGCAAGACGTGATCAGACGAAGCTCGGCGCAGAGAGGGACCCCGCTTTGGAGCATGAGCGAGTCTGGCGGCTATGTTTATGAAGGGCACAGGCTCAGTTGTGAGTCTTCAACTCGATGTGATTGATGGACGAAGTTGCCCGGTCAGGCCAGGGAGCGCAGACCTGAGAAGAAGAGAGTGGAATTGTTTCGAAACCAAGGGCCCCTGTGGCGCGGGATAAGGCAATTGTTTGGCGAAGTAATGTAATGGTTGGGTCGCAAAATGATTGCAGCCTAACAATGTCAATCCTGCTATCGAGCCATGGCCCCTCCCATAGTGCAAAAAGTGTCTAGAGCGACACCAAAGGAAGCAAAGAAACCACGTCTCGAAGCCAGCGGGTAGAGACGACTCCTCGTGGGAGGATCACGGGGATGGGAATTGACTGGCTGTTCCCCGTCTTGGTATGTGACGATGCCGTGGATGGCGGATTTGTGGATTGGAGGTTACAGGTAGTTATTACTTGCTGGGTTGCAAGTTGGAAATTCAGGGCGGCACCCCGGGCGCAAGCAAACCGCCTTGCCCATGTTTTGCCCGATGTCGATCAAATCCGGTATTCGAAGTGAGGGCCAAAGCAGCGACAAGGGAATCTGGGAAGAAATAATTGAGGGGGGGAAAGCCGCTTTCGTTCACCGAGGCCTCGGGTCTGGGTCTGTGTAAGTTTCCAGGGTCGTCAAGGTACGAGAATTTCGGACCAAGTACAGATCACAGCCCATCTAAGCTTCAACGTTTCGTTTCTTCGTGTTCTCTCTGGAGACCCTGGCAAAAGTGCAAGGGTGAAGTTCAGGCCGTAGGTTTTCGGGCGGTGTTTTCAGTGCGAGGAGAAGAAGAAGAAAAAAAGGTCTGTTCCGAAAGTTCCGTACTTCCGTACCAAGGCAGCAAAGAAAAGATCATGGAACTAACCTAATTCAAGGTGCAGCAAGGCAAGAAGACAAGGACACCACACCGAAAAGACGCCGGCTACGGGTCTTGGCAGCGAAACGGAAACCTCGAAGAGACGAAGAGACGTCATCGTCATCGTGGCGATTTCGACTAAGGTACCGTTGTAAGGTAGTCGCTACTTCCCGAATTCCCCAACAGCCTCCAACGGCGCTTTACCCCGCTCCACCCCGGGCCAGCATTTTTCACATCGAGAAAAGACTTGCTTGAATCGGGAAGGGGGAAGGGACCTTCCCGCAGCTCGGGGGGTCATTCCTTCCCTTTGCATTTAGCAACAGTACCTCAAGGACCGTCAGCCCCGAGCCCGAAGAAGCCCGACCATTTAATTACGGAAACCGTCTTTCTGTCCATCTCACCTGCCCTGCCCGTCTGTCTACGTCTTTTTTCCTCGCCATCTCACAGGGCATCCCCACCAACGCCACTCCCTCCTGCAATATCACATTCACCTACGCCCCTAATTAATCATCATCTCATCTCAAGTTGGTTTACATACGGACCCACCAGCTCATCGATTTGATGGGCTCCACACTGCCTTACGGAGTACGAGCATGAACATGACGACCCTTTTCTAGCGGAACCTCAAGAACCTCAAGAACCCCTAGAACCCCATTGTGTAATTAGTGTACTCCGTACCTCCCTGCAGGTACTGTTACTTGTCCGATAACCTGCAAGACCTCGTCTTGCTGACGCAGCTTCATCCACTCTCGGGCTAGCTTAGTTTGGGCATTGCCTTTTAGCACACCCTCACCACCTTCTCTATCATCATCACCGCCATCCCGAGGCAACATCCCCAGGCATCACCCAAGGCATCACCCAAGGCAGCACCCAAGGCAGCACCCAAGGCAGCACCCCAAAACGGGACCGTCATGCGGCATCTCCCATGAAACCTAGCTCCCCTCCCACACCGAAATTCTCAAATCCCTCAATCCTCTGAGCTCTATCACCGTCTACAGACAACTCTTGCATCTCATTCTCTTTGCCATCTCGTTTTCTCTCTGAGCTCGAACGGTTCCAAAGACGTGAGGCCAAACTACCAACGCATCTCTCCAACGATCAGCGCCTTCCGCTCACGCGTTGCTCACTTTTTACCCTTCTTCTTGCTCCCCCTTTAGCCAGGACACAAACTTCTTACCACCATTGCATCCGGCTTCCACGATTACCACACCGACAACGGAGATCGGCGGACGAGATTTTCAGAATATATTTTTCGTATTATAATTAACTATCCCCATCCCCGACTCGACTTCCTCGCCGAAAGTCGCTAAGCGACGCCGATACAACCAAACCATTCGATTCGAGGCGTAAGGCGGATCAACCTGTCAGCCTTCTATCACGCTCAACTCGCCCCATCTGGTAATTTTTTGTCTTCCCCTCCCCTCCCCCCTCCCCTCCTTTCCTCTCCCTTCCGCCAACTTCAATCCCCTCGACCCCACCAATACCCCCCCTTGTTCTCTCAGGATTACGACCCCTCCACTTCTTCTTCCGGTCCTCTATCTCCCCTGACAAAACATGTCATTCCCCTTCGTTTTTCTTTCCTCCACTTACTTTTTCACATAACTTCGGGATCCATCTTATCTACCATACGATGTTAATATTCATCGCCTGACTTCTCCAGACACAGGCGAGCGGATTACTTTTCGATAGGTCGTCGAAAAGGAATCATCTAGAATCGGACATCGCGGTATACCTATGGGGAGAGGAGAGGGGCACGAGTGTACCTTTATGCGCAATTGCTGCCCTGAAGGCTGAGCCTCAACCCCCTCCTTGCTCATTATTATCAATCCGTCCCGATCGTCCCGCCCCCTCCGCACCGCACCGCCCAAATAAACGTCTGATTTTCCTCTCGCCGGCAACGAAACCCGGACCGGGGTTTATTGCGCACTTCGTTCCAAAAACCTACGGGCAGAACCAGAAAGAAGAGGAGGCCCGGCGCCTCCCGTGGCCACCCACCTTCATCTTTTTTTTCTTCGACTTCTCCCCCCGTTTTCCTTGACGACGCCGCCTCGATTCGATTCGATTAGTTATCTGCTTCTTCTTCTTCTTCTTCCTCTTCTTCTTCATTTATCTGTCTCCGTTTGGCACTCCATTTACCCTGACCCATCATTTATTTGCCTTCCTTCTTGGAACCGACGACAACGAGCAGCCAGCGAGGATTTTATCTCGCTTTGCCCACGTCATCATGGAACCCCGCTACTCACGATATGGCTACCCAAGGCCGCGCTCGCCGACTTTCAACCCCGCGAGGGCATCTATGCCCAGCAGCGTTGGTTTTACGTCTATGTACGGTGGGGACATCCAGGTCATGCCTCCTTCGTCTCGATACCAGCCCGTTGGCTCCAGAGGCTACACTGCCGCCGGCCCACCTGCCAACCCTCCTGCTGCCGCCACCACCACCGCCACTCCTAGCTATGCCGTCCCGAAAGACCCTCTAACCCGCGGCCCAACTATTCGCGAACCTAGTCGCGCTCATCGCTCCTCGACGATTGATTCAGCAGCCACCCGGCCCGTCATCGTCACTACGACCCAGCCCCGGACGCAGCACGGTGCCTCGCATTCCCACCACACTAGTCCATCACGCGACGAATTCCGTGCGAGCGACTCGCAGTTCTACACACAACCCGCTTCTTCTTCTATACGCTCTCGGAGCCACCACCGAGGCACCTCGTACGCCGGGACGACGGACGACTACAGCTACTTGCGGTCTGCCGACACCTTGCTTTCGTCTAGGCCCGACCCGTACCGTCCGTCGCGCCCCGCCGTCCTCTACTCCGGCCAGTCACGACATGATCCAGCCGCGATCGACTACGGCGACGCCGGGTACGAATATACAACACCGAGCGATCTCGCCCGCTACGACTTGTCCCACGAACGCCCATCCCGGTCGCGTAGGCGGGAGAGCCTTGATCGCGGTTACCATCGTCCGACCGTCAATGTGCCCACTGACATCGGTCGTCCTTACGCCAATGCCACCGGTGCCGGAACGCGCTACGACAGTCGGGGCGGACCCCCGCCTACGACCCGGGGCTTCGATAGGATCAGCCGAGGCCCTACCGCCTCCGCTCCCTATGACTCCAACCCGCTGCCACCGTCTATTCCGCCCGCGGTGCCACCTGCTCCCGCCCACCTCCAGGCTTCCGAGGGCTCGAAAGAGCGGGCTGGCGGAACATACGTCGAGCCTGCTGCTCCTCCCGCTGTCGATCCCAAGACTTCCCGACGACGCCCCGTCTCCGTCTACCAGGAGCCAGCTCCTCGGTCTAGCCATCACGAAGATTACTACCGGAGCCGCGAGGAAGATCGTAATTATAGGCAGCTCAAGGACCTCGAACGCCAGTATGACCCCCCATACGAGCCCGTTCATGGCGTCTATCGGGACGATGACATTGCGACCCGTGGGTTCGGCATCCTCACTACCGACGGCGCACGTGCCGATCCGGTTACCGTCGGGAGTGAGCACGACGAGCGCCGCGAGACTCGCAGAGAATATCGCGTCCCGGGTGAAGATAGGAGGGGTGGGTCTGACGAAGAGATCAAGTATCCTTCTGGTCGCGAAACACGCGGCACGCGCGATGACGACTGGAAAAGGAGTCGCGAGCCATTCCGGCCGGAGAAGGATACGAAAGACCCGGGACAACGGCACAGCCAGGCAAGCGATGAGGAGCCCGAGCGGGTTAGGTTCCGCGACGAGGTCGGCACAGGCTTGGGCGTCGCCGCGGCCGCGCTTGGTCTCGGGCACGCTGCCAAGAAGGATGAGACGCCAGCCGAGGAGTCCGAAAAGGAATCCCGTCGGCGAAGTCAGGAAGAGGAAATCCAGCGCGATCGGGACCGTGAACGTCGGAGGGAAAGGGAAAAGGAGGAGGAGGAGGTGGCGGCGGCGGCGGCGGCGGCGGCCCGTTCTGCCGAGCGTGCGGAGCGACATAAAGCTCGCGAAGAGTCTACTGATCGGAAGGACCATTCCGATGGCGAGACGCGGGACCGTCATCGGCGTGAAGCAGAAGCCTTCCGCGGTGACGAACCCGTCAGGGCATCGACGCGGGATGATGGTTTAGCAGACGAAGACGACAAGACGGCAGGCAAACCAAGGCGGTCACGAGTGACATCTGCGTTCGACCCCACCGACACCAATGACCTGCGTGACTTGAGAGAACAGCTCTCAGACATGAAGGCGTCCGATTCCCCGAAGGAGAGAAAGGGGGACAAGCCCACAGTTGCGGAACGCGAAGAGGATATGGCCAGGACAACAAGACAGGAATTACCTAGGGGGAATCCGGCCGCTTTGTCCCAACAATCTTCTTCGATGTTGGTAGAAGTGGATGAGTCGCAGGCACGGGGCCGCGAGGTGGTGCCCCGAAAGGCCGAAGAGAAGCAAGTTCGCGTGGTTTCGCCACCCCGCGACAAACATGACAAGCCTCTCAAGAGCATCCTCAAACCGCCAAGGAAATTCCCAGAGGAAGAGAACCCGATTCGCGAGGGCGTGGCCCCGCATAAGGACGATAAGAAGCTGCGAGAGGTCCCATCCAATGCACGGTGGACCAAGATCTCCCGGCGAGTTGTGAACCCGGAGGCTCTGACGATTGGGAAAGAGCGGTTTGAAGTCCGCGATGATTTTGTTATCGTGCTTAGGGTACTGAGCTCGGAAGAGATTAAAGAATATGCGACCGCAACGGCGCAGCTACGGGGTATGTTTTTTTGAATGTTTTCCATCCAAGCGGGTTTCAGCTTCCAGGTTCCAGATCTAACTGTTTTCACAAGAACGCCGAGAAAAGGAACGCGAAAGGGAGCGAGGGAAGGAGCGGGATCGAGAGCGGGAGCGGGATCAGAGACCTGAAGAGGACGAACGACCAAGACAATACCGCCACCATCGGCGAGACGATGATTACGAACGTTACGACGAGGAACGTGATAGAGATCGAGAGCGGCATCGAAGGCATTGACGAAACGACGAGACCGAGGAACCCAGGTATTAACACCACGATTCCGGCCCGAGTTGGGAGATGGCTATCCATTCAAAATCCACCGCCGAGGATCAATGTGCTTGTTTGACGGGCGTCAACCACTCCAAACCTTGTAGGGGCTTGTCACGACTTGCCTCTTTTCCTTTTCCTTTTCCTTTTCCTTTTCCTTTTCCTTTTCCTTTTCTTATTTTTATTTTATTTTATACTTACCCCTTATAGATTTGGGATTTTTTCCTTCCTTCCTTACTTTAGTGTCTATGCTGGTTGACTTGTCGTATAAGGGGAGGGAAAAGCAAGGCGCGGGAAAAAAATAAAAATAAAAACAGGTTTCATTTTGGGTTCAAGGTATGGATGGGGGTATGTCACGATGTTCTGATGTCTATGTGCCGCCACAACTTTGATACCCTTCCTGTTATACCGAGCTTTTCGAGTTGGGCTCTCTGTTCCGAGATATATGTATAGCAAGGGGACTTCGGAACCAATCATACGTATTCGGAAATTGACACCGAAAAGGGCACTGGGCGTGCACTACACGAGAAGGTGAGTTGCATCAGATAAAATAAACCCACGCTCTGATCCTATCTAGAATTTGAGTATCGTCTCTTCTTCGGTCGCTCGGTGACGTGCAAATGTTCGTCTTGGCGAAGGTATCACGATAGATGCAGGGCAGGGGTGAGAAAGTGACAAATGAGGGCAAGAAGACGCACGTGATGTCGGCGCCGAGGCTTATGTACCTTACCTTATCTACCCCTCCCCCACATATTAGGACGAAGTATACGTCACTACGTCGCAAGCAACAACATTATGAGCGAGCGACACAGTGTAACGCAGTGTAACGTGCGACCGATTCAGCCTGCAACTCAGTGGCAGAGAAAATTATGTATTTCGACTTTGATTAATTATTAATTTCCTGTTAGACTCCCGAGGCCGGTTCCCTTTTTCTTCTTGTTCTATTCCCATGTCTCACGAAACACATAAAAGGGCGAAATTCGTCCATTGCGTCGGCAACCCAGCTTTCACCCCCGATAAATACCTCGAAGACGCCTCTCGCCAGCAGAAAGTTGGTGAACATCTCAACAAGAACGACCTATACCATGCCATTGTCACGTCTTTCGGTCTCCCGGAGCGGGATACCTACACCTACCATGCCACGACGAGCGTTACGCTAGCTCAGGTCCAACACGTCGTGAGCCTGGGTGGCGTCAACAACCTACACGCCTGGTACAGGGCAAAAGATGGCATCCCGGTAAGCACTCCGCTTTTCCGTCTTCTCTAGTATCATAATCTCTCTCTTTCTCTCTCCCCAAATCTCTCTTTATTAGGCCTCACTATCCCGAGAACCACGACTTGGCCACTGACCGCGGACGCCGGGCAGCTGGACCCTCCACCGCCAGGCGACATAGAAGCCTACATCTCCATCTTCGAGCCAGCCACGCAGACGACCTCCGCTCTAAAAGGCATGCAAAGCAACGCCAAGAAAGGCTCCCTTCGCGCGCAATCCGCCGCCCACCTAACCGCCCGACGTTTCCTCCACCCCTCCCGCGCCGCCCAACTCTCCATCCCGCGCTGCAAGACGCCTCCCGCCGCGAACCCATACTTCGACTTCTGGGCCTGGTCCTGCCGCAACCTCGAATGGTGCGGCCCCTGCGCGGGGCCCGGGCCCTCGGAACGCGTCGTCGCGACGAGCCACCACGTGCTCCCCGTCCTAATGCACCACTTCGGCTGCGCCGTCCCGTCCCACGAAAGCCTCGAGCTCCTCCGCCTCGTCGCCGCCGGCCGTCCCCTCGCCGACATGGGCTCCGGGAACGGGTACTGGTCCCACATGCTCCGCGCCTACGGCCTGGGCCCCGTGTTTCCCGTCGATAACATGCAGAGCGTCTGGCGGGTGACCTGGGTCCCCGACACCATCGTCGCCGACGGGCTGCGCTGGCTCGCGGCCCGCGACGGCGCGAGGGATGTGGTCTTGCTGCTCGTGTACCCGGTCGTCGGGGCCGATGGGCGGGGCGCCTTCACCCGGGACTTGGTCGCCGCTTACCGCGGGGACACCATCGCCGTTGTCGGCACGCAGAACCGGAATGGCTATACTGGGTTCAGGGACGTGACTATGGACGAGTACATGGAGACGCAGCAGAAGGAGTGGGTCAAGGTCGTGCAGGTGGCCCTCCCCAGCTTTCCCGGCAAAGATGAGGCTCTGTATATCTTCCAGAGGGGGGATAGGGCGCCGGTGTCAGATGCCACCAAGATAGAATCAAGTTAACACACAAGTTCAATGCGGTGCCTGCTTGTGTGTCTCTCAATGTTCGAAATACCCCCCTACTTGACAGACCGCTCGATGAGAGAAAGCTGGATTAAAAGAACAGAGAGGCCAAATCGTAAGACGAAGAATGGGCACAATATAGCGCATACCGAAACGGCTATATGCAGAACGACTGGCGGAAGCAAAACATTCCACCTTGGTTTTTGACCAGGTTTTCCTTTCTTTATACAGGACCATCCTTCATCGTCTCTTCACGTCAACAACCCCCACCTAATAAGATAGAACAACAAGACCTTCCTCGATCCAGGCAATACAACAGAAACGGAGTCGAGGAGTTTCAGTACCAGGGTAAAAAAATCAGAAACAGCCGCACAGAAATCAGCCCTCGCACTTTTTGGGTGCTCCAGTACGGGGGGACAAGGTATCATAGCAAAGCGGGTATTTTGCTTGCTGTAAAGAATCGAAAAAAAAAGAGGGAAAAAAAAAACCAAGGCTGACTGCTCGCCAACATGGGGGATTTCCGACGCGACGCCTTGCTTGAAGCGAATGCGTCAAGTCGACGTGGTAGAGGGTAGAGAGGTATGGTATGTATCGCCTAGTCGTCGGACTCGGATCTCCGCCTTCGGTCATTCCACTTCCGCTTGCCGACGCGAGTCTCATAGTGAGGCGCAACGACCTTGATATCCTGCATGACCGAATCAATGGCCGATCGGGTTTTATTCCGATAGCAGTCCACTATAAGAAAAAAAAAAAAAAAAGAAGCAACATGATTAGTCAATGATATTCGGACGAAATTTGGAATTTTTGTCGACGAGACGGTCAAAACTTACGGGCTCGCTGGAGAAAGATGTTCCGCTGCGCAAAGACACGACTCTGGAGCCAGGCCATGCGATACCCCAGATCATTCAACCGGACTTCCCTGCCGCGCATCCCCTTCCTCAGACGCGGGATCGGGACCTCGGCCTCGGTGTTCTCCCCGATGGGCACTTTCGCCATTTGGGACGACCGGCCCCGGTTCCTCGTCATCTCACGGCCGTTCGTGTCCTCGATGCCGTCGTCTCCATCGTTTAGGTCGTCCATGAAGAACCTCGAACCGGTAGGCGAAGGAGGCGGGCTTTGCATCTCGCGGGGGAAGAACGAGTCCGGGTAGACCGCGGCGCTCTTGCGGAAGGAATCGGGAATCTCCTGCGTATCAACCCCCTCGAGGGTGACTCGCACACGCAGTCGGGAGTTGCGCGAATGGTCATCGACGAGGATGAATTTGCGCTTCTTCGCCTCCGGTAGGTTCGGAAACAGGTCGTCGGGGCCGTTCGAATGTCCCTTGTCACGGCTGTGATGTCTGGTGGCGGTGATGGGACCCCCGTGAGAACCGCCGCCCATGTGTGACATGGACGCCGAGTTGGGCGCTGGGTAAGCGGAGTGCCCGCCGTAGCCACTGTTGTTGAATACCTGAGCCTGCCGCGTGTCGTCGGCGTCGATGTTGGGACCTTGGGTAGGGGCTTGATGGTGGTGATGTTGCTCATCCATGTACTGTCCACCGGCTGTGGAGGGGAAGAAAGGGGCAGCGTTAGCGAGGAGTCCTGCCCAAATCTGCATTGGGAAAAGCCGCGTCGATCATGTCAGGGGTGTGAGAAGAAGAAGAAGAAGAAGAGAGAAAAATGGGGTGTGGAGGTGTGGCCTCTGAAAGGATAATCGGCAGGATCGGGGCAGGGGTCTGTCTTCATCTCTTCCAAAATGTTCCCAAGAAACGAAAAGAGAAACAACGCGATCGATGGTGATGTGATTGGAATGCCAAAAGAAAAGGAGGTAGACTGATGTGTTCCAAGGTCATGCAGCTTTAAATGCCACAGGACTCGTTGGAACCCTCATCTGTCGTCCATCCCACCTAGGCTTGGACATGAATGATATCTGCTTCCGAAATATCGTGCGAGTGTCTAAGAGCAGTAGCAGCAGCATCGATGGTGAGAGCCAGCAATTGGCATGTGACTGACTATGATAATGTACAAGCCTGTGCCGATGAGAAATGGAAATCCCTCCTGACAAGCCGCTGAGTCCTTTGCTGCGCGATAACATCGCAGTGGCCAGCGGGCTGACGGTATAGTGATAGTGCTACCAGGAGCAGTTATCGCCACGCAAAGCCCGGTACCAGTCGCAACACATCGCCAGAGAGAAGACGAAGAAGAAAAGAAGAAGAAAAAAAGGAAAAGAGAGAAAGGGAAGAAAAACAGCTCAGCACGAAGACCACTTTTTCCTCCCGCTTCTGACCAGAGGGCACAAATCGATGACAGTATATAAAAAGAAAAGAAAAAGGCACAAATTCCTCAAGTTACAGGCAGAACATGGCAGGCCTGTGCAAGTGATGATGAGGGAAATGAAAAAGAAAGAAGAAAAGGTGTATATAAAAGTGGTATCACATGATTCAACACGGCTTCGAGTTGTTGGGTATCGGTGTGTAGTGCGGTGCGGTGTGGTGCAGCGATCAACAACGACGATCAACAACAGGGTGGCAATTGGCAGCAGATGCGCGGGGGCTCTTCAAATCACATCTGATGGAACATACCGACTTCGTCCGCTCCGCCCTGAGCACCACCATGCCCCATGTGGCCCATGCTGGCCATCCCGGGCATCTTGGCCGAACCGGACGGGCCCTGACCCGGTCCCATGGCCCCAGGAGTCGGCGGCATCCCTGGAGGGCTAGGACCGCCCATGTGCTGCGGCTGGTGAGGGGCCTGCTGGCTGGCTTTTCGCGTGTTCATCTTGGCCTGTCGGCGCACTCTCCGGCTGCGCAGCCGGGGGTCTTGGTTGCTATTCCTCCAGCTGTCGACGGCGCGTTGGATGAGACCGCGCTTGCCCCGCAGCGAGGGGTTGAGCTGCGCCAGTGCCCACCCAACCGTGTTGCACTCCGTTTCATAGACTTGCCGGTTACCGCGGTACAGGTCCTTCGGCACGCAGGCTCGCGGATAGACGCAGTTCTCCGTCTTGAACTCCTGCGATAGCTCGTCCGTGTTGACCGACTCGACGTCGCAGCGAATGGTGTATTCCATCTTGACGCGGTCCCGCGAGTATTCGAAGGCTATCCACTGTACCCCGTTTTGATCCTGCCGCACGACCAGCGGCGTGGTGGCAGGGATGGGCCCGGGTGCCGCGTTGGGATTGACGCCTCCAGACGTCGAACCCGTTGGCGTCGACATGGCCGAGCCGTTGGGAGGATGGGGGCTGTGGCCCATGGGCGGGGGTTGCGGTTTCTGGAGTTGCAGGGGTACCTGGGACTGCGGCTCTTGCTTCACGTGACGCGGGCTGTTGGTCATCTGAGGCTGGGCTTGTTGTTGTTGTTGATGTTGCTGTTGCTGCTGTTGGGGATGATGCTGGCTCGATTGCTGGTGCATCTGTGGTTGTTGCTGGCCTTGCGACATCATCATACTCTGCTGTGACGACATGGACTGATGCGGATGTGCGGCGTGCGCATGCCCGTGTGCGTGCGCTTGTGCTTGCGCGTGTGCATGTGCGTGTTGCGCATAAGGCGATTGCTGTGGCTGGGGTTGCATCGTCTGATAATGCGCCTGGTGAGTTTGGTAGTACATATTCTGCGGGAGGTGCTGTGACGGCGGCTGAGCGTAGATGCTCCGATGTTGGTCATGTTGTGATGGAGACGCGACCGATGCCGGCGAGTTGGACTGGGGAGTGTGGTAGGACATCGGGGGGTATGGTGGTCGCGGCATCTGAGCGGCCGCCATCATGTCGGACGTATCTGGTGAAAACTTGGGTTAGCCAACTTCGATGCCGCCCGGAGGCGCGTCGAGTAAAGGGAGAAAACGCGACCCTCTTGAGAGACGTGGCAGAGGATAACTCACCTGCGGATGTGTACCCGCTTGTTGCGCCTGGCGTGCTGTATGGACTCGGGTGGGTATAGTAGGGTAGGCCGTCTTGGGCAGATTGAGCTGCGTTGGCTTGCGCGGCTGGTTGGCTGTAGGGCGACGTGATGCTATGTCCTTGCGTGTAGGCAGGGGGGTTCTGAGACTGCGAAGGTTGCTGTGAGTGATGTTGCGGATGGCCGATGCTCGAGGATCGCGGGTGCTGATGCTGAGGGTGCGATTGCCGTTGCAAGTGCTGATGAGGTGCAGGACCCTGTTGATGGTGGGGGGGGTGTTGCTGCATAGAGGATAAACCCATTAGTTCCTGGCTTTTCTTTTCGTTATGAACGGCGGCATGGACTCGCGTGAGGGGAAAGAAAACAAATAGCAGGGCGCGTCGAGATTCTTATTTTTGGTCCTTGACACTACCAGGGACTAGGGCGGAGGGAAATGAACGGGGGGGGCTAAGATGGGGAGGGGGGAATCTCCCCGGTCCGTAAACCCCTGGACGTTGACGAGGATGGTTCGGGTGAGGCGTCCAAGGCCCAAATGTACCTATTGTTGCTAGTACAGCACAACTGAGAGCTCCCGCGTGAAGTGCAAGGCAAGGCTTCGGAGAAATGGGGCGGTCCCACCAGAACAAGCGAAGGTAACAGCAAGTTTTGCGCGTCTGGTTCGAGGCCTCTGGGGGCGGACTTCCGCTGACTTCTTGTTCCTAATTGTCTCCTAGCGGAGAGGGCAGACATAAAAAGGCAAAGGGCATTGAATGATAGCGGACAATGTGCCGGTAGGAAGAAGAGGCGGTACTCGAAGTGAGGAATATGGTTATGAGATAGTGGAAGGGGCAGGGCAGTAGAACGAACAGGGGGGCAAGGGTTGTAGGGGGTACATATAGACTCAGGTATTTGAACCAAGACGACGGGGGATTGGTAAATGGTGGGTTTGGGAATGGTTTGTGATTGGGGGAGAGGGGGGGGGGTGTTCAGGTGTTAGGTCCAAGGGTGCTGGTGCTTGATGCCAATCTCTCACGCGTCCTGATTGTTCTCCTCACCCGCGCAATGTGCGGCAATCAAAATGGTGGAACGAACCAGTCAAAAGCGACGCGTCTGACGAGCCGGTATAACGAGAAGACGGGACAAGTTCCAGCAGAGGCTGGCGCATAAATCAGCAGGTACGTGGTGTGGTATACGGGAAATAAAATAATGCAAAGGTGTCGATGCAAACGACGTGTGTTGTGTGGGGAGCGAAACGTCGTGCGCGGTCGCCGATTTTTCGTTTGAGACGACCCCCTGTTGTGTCGACCAGGCTGGAGAACGTACGTTGTAGCGTAGAGGGCAAGACAGGATTTGAAGAGCAGGGGGTCGGCGGGAGAAGAGCTGACCGGGGAGGCCTGTATTATGAGCGGGAGCAGGCATGCGGCTGGGTGGAAAAGGGCAAAAGGGGTAGACCGGCAAATGGGGGGAGAGAATAAAAAAAAACCCAAGGAGGAGAGAGGGGTGTGGGAGTGGGGGGGTGTAGGAGGGCAGGGCTTTGACAACGGTCGGGACATGAGAGAAACGTGACAGGGGTATACTGCATTCCCGTATTCAACAGCCAATGGCGGAATCCATTTGCAGAGCCGGTCAAGGAGCCAGTTCCCAATGAGGTACTGTACTCCGAGGCTACCTTAGGCAAAAGATCCAAGGATCAGACGGGCGTGGCGCTGGCCCCGTTGTCGAGACAAGTACCTTGTACTTTCTCATCCGGTTCCCTGTGGTTGGGTAAGGTAGTGTATAGTTGGGTCAGAGTCAAGCCACTGTCCCCAAGCATGCCCCTCCAATTCCGCTTAGCGTCCCCCTTTTACCAAGCGTGGAAGCCATCCTTCGTCGCTCCATTGGTTCTCCACTGCCCACACCGCCTATGGGTGTTGGAGACCAGAGACCTAGTCCTGTCTCCGTTGGGTCTGAAGGATGCGATACTGGCCGGCTAACGTCTCGAGATGTGTCCACCCATGCATGCATGCATGACCTGTCCCCCATGCGATGCGAGGTCAAGACCAGGCATTTGGGCGGGATTGTGAAAGGATAGGAGGATAGGAAGTTCCCAACCGAAGTACGCTGTACACAAGGTAGTGTTGAGTACCTTACGTTGTATGTACGTTGTACATCGACAGGTCCGCTTGGACTCTCGAGCGGAGGGCAGACACAAAAGAGATCCGAAGCGAAGGCGAAGGAAGACGGAAGTGACAAGAAAAGGTGGTGTCCTGGAATTAAGCTTGTCCTTGCGCGCCCCCAGCTTTTGGTTTTTGGGAATTTGACCTCGATCGGCTTCGAGCTTGCCCGCCCGCCTCATCCGCTCGGTCGGTACATTGTACCAATGCCCGGTGCCTGGGAGAGACGCGCTCAGGTATTCTGCTCTGGGAAGGTCCGTTTTCCCTGGCGTTTTCTCGAGAAGAACAACAAGAAAACCCAGAACGGAAAAAGGTGACAAGACGGGGGAATTGGGAGAGCTTGTCAAGCACAGGGTCAAACAAGGAAGAGAGAGTGGTGGTGCTTTGGAGCGCGTTGTGTGTCTTGTGCAAGCCACAAGCCATGTTTCCCGACAGGGGTCTTCCCAGTCCCCATAGTGCAAAACCACGTTTGATTGGAGAAGCTCTGTCAGCAACAACTCCACCACCGAGGAACCGGATATGCCGCATGTGCTGGAACTGATGGATATTGCCCTTTTTGCTTCAAAGTGCGACAGCTTTTGGCAAGCAGCCAGCTCTGCTAGAGCCTTATGCATTGCATTACTGTGCTGTGCTATGCTGTGCTGTGCTTTGCATGGCGACCTCGAAAAGTCAACCATGTTTGAGGCACGGTCAGGTCCACTACCTGAATTCAACTGGACTGGACCGCAACGCACTTGAGGCCAGGCCTTCTTCAAGTCGCTGACCCGTTTGTGCCACCCGTTGGCGCATCCCACCATCTTATGTTTTGACGCCGTACCATGCTCGCTTGACACATGGCGACCGCGACACGCAGGTACGGTACGGGATTAAAGACGCTTGTCGCAGCGGCAGTAGCAACCACCTTGTCGATATCCGTCGTGGCTGACATGTGCACCCATGCGATCGACCTTGTCATCCCCAAACTTGATAACTTGGGGAATGGTCGGCTCGCAGCTCGACAGCTCAGGGGCAAGGGGGGCAAGAGGGGCAAGGGGAGAGGAAAGGGCAAGGTGTGGGGGGCGCCATTTGGCGTGTCCATGGTACGGGTACATGATGGAACGGACCCACACCACAAGGCGGCACAAGGGATTATGCTGGCCCCCGGTCGCTCTTTTGAGAGACAGGACCACCCTGGCAATCTCACGAGGCCCTAAACCTGTGCGACGACAAGCTTGCAACGAGCCTGTCCATAGGCCTTCTGGAACTCGCGAATCGAAGTTCTTTGGCGCGTCTGAATCCTCAGGCCCCGCGTCGCGAGTGTCCGTCGAAAGAGTTCGACGGACACTCGACTCGGTGAGAAGAAAAGGTAGAAAAGGGTGAACAGAGTCAAGGGGAGCGTAAAAGCATGTAACAAAGCCGGTTACCCTAGGGAGAATCGTCCAAAATCAAACAAAACAAAAACAGACGAAATAAATCAAATATCAAAGTAGGAAGAGAAGTTCGACTGAGATATGCGGACATCAAAGAAACGAATACAAACGTACTGTGTCACCGACGCCGGGGTCCGGCTTGACGAACTGGCCTAATGTCGGGCGATTTTGGGCCATGGTTGCTGCCACTGTCATATGTTGTGTTGGATCCCTGTCGACTCTTAACCTGTTGATGGAAGTAGCTGATTAGCCTCGATTGTCTGTAATATAATCCCTTGCTTCGATATTCGCCAGAGACTCCCAACCATGCCCAGCACGGTTCGAGATTCCTTTGACGTAGCAGTAGAGCTGATCAGGAAGACGCTCGACAAGGGAAGTGCATATATGGTGAAGGCGAGACGTAATGATGAAGCAAAAAAAAGCAAAGATCGATCCCCTGATGTGTTGCGAAGAAACGCTGCACTTACCTTGTTGAAGATCCGAACGCACTTTATTTACCCTTTGGTAGTGTCCGATGTCCCAACTGAGACAGCTCCTCGAGCGCGACTGCCCTTTCTCTCAGAGGCGTCCTCGGTCTCTACTGAGATTCGGATGGCCAACACACGCGTGAATAGGGCGACTATCGCCTCTGCGCTAGCCCCTGGCGAGGGAAAAATCAAACAGGATGCGATGCTGTCGTAATGCGACCTTCGTCCGAGTTCGCAGTTCTCGTCACTCTTGCTCCGGTATGTACGTTCGTCACGGAAAGCAGTTGTAATGCTTTGGGCTTGACAGGTCTCAAGTTAGATAATCGAAGAGCACCAGGCTTGCTTGCGCTGTGTAGCCGTGTCGCGACGAGCTGGAGAATGCGCTATAATCTAATTAGTCAATGGAAGGAACTAAGAGGTAGGTCGCTACACGACCAAACAGAAGCAGGGAGGGCATGTACTACCAGATACACCAGCCCTATGTATGTATGTCTGTTTGGCGGATGCGGCAGAAAAGCTAAGGGTGTAGGGGTGGGTGTGTGTATGCAAGGGTATCCTATGGTGAGGCAGAGCTTGAGGCGAATGGCGTTTCTCGGACCGAAGCAGGCAGGAATGATGCTTTGCACGGGCTTGGGAGTCTAAAACTGACAAGGTTGGGGAAGAATGGATACTCAAAGGGAAAAAGAAAAAAGAAAAAGAAGAAAAAATCTCCCCCAGAAAAGACGCTCGGTCTGCAACTAGATGTGGTACCCGAGTTGTATTTACAGGGTGCTAAAGGGAAGCCCAAGGGGAATGATCAGACGAAAGGAAGATGAGAAGGAGCGGGAAGATTCAACACGTTTGTACTAAGGGCCAAGCAGTCAAACAGGGGCCTCGCGCATTTATCAAGGATGGACGGAGTTATTGATGAGAAGGGGGTACGAATATATCGAAAAGGGGAAGGAATTACCAAAGGATGATGCCCGCACATCGGCTCAACACCCGTTAATAATTGGAGCCTGGTAAAGCCTTCAATTGTCGAGTGGGGGTTTCTTGAATATTCATCGATACTTGTACGTTGTACGTATCTGTATCCTGACCAAAGGTACCTTACCTTACTGAGTAAGGTACTGTACATACTCTACTCCTATGTACCTACCCGGGTAGGGGTGGGTATAGGTCAGAGCTCGAACAGAGAATTTTGCACTGACCAGAGCCAGGACAGAGATATCGCTGTCAACATAATGTTCTAAGACTTCGGACATCTGACCAGTCCATCGAGCTCTGACCTATAACCAGCCAAACCCGGGTAGGTATGTGCAGAAAGGTATCCACGACCGAAAGATACCTAAGGTACTAACCGCAACTGGATAAAGATGGGGATAACAATTCGAGAGAAGCGACGGGCGGAGAGAGTGAGCTGCGCAGAAATTTCCTAACCAGAGACGCGCTTCATAAAAGCCCGGTCAGTGTCCGTTGCACTGAGGAGAAAATTGACACTGTTGGCTGTCAAGGATAAGACGCTCAGGCGGCCCAGCTGTACGAAGTATTCGTAGTAGCCCGGAGCTCGATCCGTCGAGCGGGAACACCCTTGGCTCTTCGTACCTTGCTCAACCGTACGTATGTACCTACCTCCATATAGACTAGGGTGAGGACTAGGGGAACCATCCGGGGTTCACGGACTGAGGAACGCGTCGGCTGTTGAGAAGGTTGATTTGGTAATTCCATGAACAACTACTGTAGGACCAGGCAGTGCGTGCGTCCAGAAAATGTCGTAAAGTGGTTTCGAGACGCACGACTCGATTAAGAGATGCATGCGTTGCACGTGTCGAATGAAGACGCGAGCTAACGAGAAAAACGCAGCCGCAAAGACCAGAGTGACGAGAGGGAGGTTTGACCTGATTGGACCCAATACGTTGAGCGATACCTCGGGCTAAAGAAAGACACGCAGGGGCTCCGCATCATGACCATATGTACGAAGCATGTACAACGATCTCGCGGGACACCAAGTCAATCAATAGGACCAGAACGCCGGGCCGGGGGAGTGTCACTTTGTGCTGGGAATTGGGGTGCGTGTTGGAGGCGGAAAGCCTTTCTCCGCTGAGACTCGAGAATACCAGTAGGTAAGGTTATGCTGATGCCCGGGTCATCTTCTTCGGCCTTTCGCTGCCTTCCTTATAGCTAGGTGCATATGTTAAGGTACTTTACGCAAAGAAAAAGGCGATCCCTAAGCCCACTGGGACGGGATAGGGCATGAAAATGACAGTCAACAGTAACACACACGCAAACCGAGATAACTGGCCAACTAGGGAAACAGCTCGGTATTCCCTACTGTAACACAATTGATTGCCAGTAAAATAAGGCAATGGTTGGCCGAGTCAGGAGAATCAACTCCATCTTATGCGCGAGGTTAGAAACCTTTAAAAGGGTACGAATTCAAGCTAGATGCCTTATGTATGGTTGTTTATGATGGCTTAGGCGGGGAAGCTGCGATGGACACGTCCTGGCAGGATGACACGTGCTCCCCCGGTCAGTGTTCAGGGAGGGGGGATCAGTGAGCCCCAGGTATTTCAGTTCACAGCGCCCTCTTTGTGTGACCATGAAAAGTTCAAATGTTTACACAGAGGGTGCAAAAAGGTCCAAAGAGTGTCAGCAATGCCTGAGCCTGCGTCCTTTATAACTTTAGGTAATACATAGGTACTCGTTTAAGCGGTTTACAACAGGACCTTAGCAGGTGCCCACTTTGTGCAATATCGTCGAAGGTCCAGGACGGAAAACCAAGTACTTCCGTGTACCTTGTTATTATTCTCTCAAACGGCTTTTTTGGGAAGGCGAATTTCTCTGTCCCAGCTCAGTTCTGACGTACTTCGTCACTAGCCCGAATTGCGTATATTCGTAACTCCGCATTATTTTAGCCAAGGTAGGTGCCTTAAGGTACGTTGTATATATCTCCGAGGGGTTTGATAACCCCTAGACCCTAAGTTACATTACATTAAGTGCTAAATCCCTAATTCCACCTTACTAACCTCTTCGTCATTGTATAATAAAGCAGGGGCCTGCTTTACAAACCATAGACTATCGTAGAGTTGTAAGCTACAAGGTATGCTGTACGTTGTACGTCGTATGCTCAGCGGTATAAGCGATGCGATGCGATGCGATGCGATGCGGGATGTGAGCGAGTGACAAGGATAAGACGACCGTTGGGTCAGTGGAGATGGTGTGGAGAGATGGAGAAGACGGTGCCTGGGGGACCAGGGTTAGGCTCCTCTCGCCTACCTTACCTAAGGTAGGTAGGGACCCACCTTAGGTACTACGTTGTATATGTATCTATGTCCTTGTATACCTACAACGTACCCTACCTCGGACACGAAGGCCGCTTGTTTTATTGCCCGGAAATCCCTGCAGTAATATCCTAGGGTTATAAGATAAAAAAAAGGAAGCGTTATCCGTTCTTCAGATATACTATTTATTCTCGTTTTCGGACACCTATATCTGTCGTGAACTAAATACTGGGTAGAACGGTTATTCTATAAATACAACGCGACCGCTCTGAATACTAGAAGTAACAGAACAGATATCGTAACACTCGGCGACGTAGTATAGTTAATATAAGCGTAAGATAGGGGCTGTATAAGAGGGTCTTAATACAGGAGTGCGAGGCAAGAGTTAGTGTATACGAGTAAGAGTTTGTGAGTGGTATTTAGGTCGCGAATTAAGCTCTGCTACGGAGCGTCTTGTCCTTCTTCAGATACGCACGCCGCTTTATTTGCTAAGAAGCGACGGAGGAAGCCGCGAGGAATATATTTTTCACTCATCTCTTCTCGGTTCCATGCCAGATTGGTAATGTGTGTACGTTGTAATGATGGTACCTATATGAGTACGTGCTGCGTATCAGACTGCCAAATAGAGAAGGATCCGCGCTCTATATCTTATCCCCTTATTTATTTTACCACAGAAAGGCGCCGGATGCACCTGGCAATCAAAAAAAAAAAAAAAAAAAAAAAAAAAAAAGGCATTTTGCTGCAGGTGAGATTGCATGTCCTCTTAGGCAGGTATCTATAATTTCAGGCCCGTGCTTTTATTATAACGATACACAGCAGCACATTATCTCCGCCGCGAGGGAAAGGCCTAACGATACAAGGCTTACCTTCGGACTTTGCTGACGAATATTCATATGTATGTAATATCTGGTGGTATTTTGGTTATAGAGCGAAACCTATCCGCGACCGGAAAAAGACGATTCAGACAGGCATGGTCCTGACGTCGTGCCTTGTACCTTGGAGGGCCCGCGCCTACCTACCTACCTAGGTAAACGGTATACGAAGTACTGCCGGTACCTTCGTGCGCTTCTCTCGCTGTCGAACTTTGCCGTAATCATGAATTTACTAGGTACCTTACCCTGGAGAGGGCCCCAACAGCCGGCGATGAATTTTTTGTCCGCGAAGTACCTTAGGTACCATATTATTGCCCTTTCTCGGCTTGTATATATACCTACCTTACGTAAATTACGGGGTAGCATTTATATCGTCCGATATCGATGCTCCCGCCCACTTGCTCTATTTTTAGGTAAACCACGACCTGATTCTCTCTTTATATCGTCACATCGATATCGTCTTTCGGCTTAGCCTATTTCTTCTAGGTACGTTGTATAATAGAAAATATATAATACTCCGTACTTACGTTGTACAACACGACGGAGTACATATGAAACGAGGGTGGGGGAAAACATGTGAATATCATGTGCACAAGTCTCTGTGCATCTTCCTGATTGTCCATCGATCATACGGAGTAGTATGTACAGTTCTACTCCATCCTGTTATAGGGCGGTTCGCAACTCAATCATTCTCGCAGGGGCACGGCAACAATGAGTACGAAGTCGAACTCGGGAGACAGGATCATTAGAGAAGGGGGTTGTCGGTTCAAGTGCTTCGGCACTAGGCCTGACTTCCCCGCACCGCGCAGGGTAGGAGAAAGCGGGTTGAGACGAAGCCACAATGGCGGTAGCTTCATAATAATAGGTATTGACTGAGTAAATGGGTCCAAGTTTCCATACAAATCCCCACTTCTTTTTGTCCTTTTTTTTATCGGCAGGGGTACGCGGTTTCCCTGTGCCTCTGTGCTTTGTTTAAAACGTACTCGTTTTCTCGTGCTTGTTTTGGGTTTACGCGTGACACCCTGGGTTTTTCATCCGGAATTTCGACAGATCAATTGGTCCGTCTGGACGGTCCGTTCTACCAGGGTTCCGTGAGATCAGCGTGCGGAGAAGCTCCTGATCCCGGAGCGAAGGGCATATCGCCGGTATCAGACGCGTCGAAAATCTCCATGGACGTTTTACGTTGTACCTTGGATACCTTAGCTAAGGTACCTACATACTTCGCGCAAAGAATAAGGTAAATACATAAGGTAGGTCAGCCATGTCACGTCTATCGGCATAAGCTAAGGCGAACCGATGGTATAAGGTATGGATAAAGCGCGGTACATATCTGTGCATAACTGAGGTGGACTCAAGCTTCACACCATCTGTCAACCGAGTTGGGGTTGTAACCACGTCATTGACTCCGTTGAATAACAACGCGCAAACAGAGACCAACGACCCATTAACATCAAGGGTGTTAGTACATACCGTATACTGCCATGGTGTTCATGGCTGATGACGGCTCTCTTGATGTCCACCCTCTTTAATTACCATGGCAGTGGATCACTGGTGCCGCACCATCCACACGGCACGCAAACAAGGGGCATTCAAGGCAGCCTTGCTATTGTCCCTTGTAAAACCATGTCCAGCTTGGCCGCCAGACCCCAGCGACTTATCCACCCAGTCGCTTGGTTCAGCCTTCTCGTTCACGTTGACTTGATCGAGAGTCACGAATGGTTGGGGCATGGCTCCCTTGTATCTCCCCACAGCCATCTGCCGTCGTTTTCTCGATGCTCGATTATAAGTCTGTAAAAAGGCACCAGGGCTGTCTCAACTCAATGCTGGATACCTCGTCCAGCACTTTTCCCGGGGCCGTCCCGCCCCGTCTACCTAGAGAGAGAGAGAGGAGTGAGAACTTCCTTTGTGACCGAAACCGGCTAGCTTCGTTCCAACTCTCAACCGGTGATCAGCAAAGAATATCGGCCAACCATCTCCTTGGCCCAAGCCTTGTACCGCAAGGTAAGGTAGTTATGTACACTACAAAGTACACAGTCCATCCGTCGCCCAACGGGTCGCTTAGCTTCTTTCCGGACGCCACTCTAGCACCCCGCTCCCCCACCCACCACACGCATCAGTCATATCGGCTCTTCCTTGTCTTTCCAAGATATGAAGTTGGCTATCGTCATCTGAAGGAACCATGGCATTCAATATTTTCAGAGTCGCCAGTTATGATACCTAATTTCCTCGAATGGTCAGCAAAAGACGAGTTCTTGAATCGGTTTGTTTGGGGGCGCCGGGAGTTATAGTGAATTCCCGGCCAATATTTACTGCGTCCACTACATAAGTACTCCGTACTTTTGTCGTAGGTACCTACCTAGGTAAGGTACACATAGGTAGGTAAGGTAGGTACCTGCCTTAGGGCAGTACATATGCGTTGTACATACGTTGTACGTAGGTACGAGGGAAGTGCCAAAAGTTCCCGTCTTGTTCTGTTCTGGCCCACAAGTGGAGAACTTGTCTAAGGTACCTGGTATCGGAACTCTCCGAATTCAAACCAGGATACGCATATGGCCACCCCCCTCCGTCTGTACACAACTGCATAACGCTATTCCGCCTTTGTACGGATGCCCTCGAGCTCGTGCTCGAGGGTTGACGCGATAGTCAGGGATGAAGCTCCACCGGCGCAAGGACAACCATGATAAGTGAGACTGGGCGCAACCTCGGCAAGGGTGGTCCGTCCAGACGGGAGTGCGAACTGGGGACCGAGACGGACGATCACTACCCAGATGTTTTGTTTGAAGACGGAATGGAGACCTTGAATCCCGTATGCGTACAACAAGGAACGGATCCTGATCGAAATCGACGAGCTTTGTACATACGAAGGTCGAAAGTAAGGGGTAGAGTGTACGGCTAGGAATCATGTCGAGTTCGACCACCAGCAAAAGAAGAAGAAGATGTACATACAACGTACCGTCATTTGTCGGGAATAGGTAAGCAAAGTCTTCACATCGGATTTCGGCTACGCTGTACATATGGGGTCGGTCGAAATTAGGTGTTCTACTCCCGTACATTGTACACAGGACGGCATGCAGTTGGCGCGGTAGTCGGTAGATACTCTAGGCGGTTTCAAGGGCCTCGCTTCTGGGGACGAATATGCGCCAATCAATATACAACGTACAACGTACAACGTACATGCTCCGTATATACACCCATGACTCCCGCGGCATGCAGGAAGAAGAGACAGAGGACGTGCACTATAAATTACTTCGTACGTTGTACATACAGTCACGTCGCATCACTGCGACCCACCCCGGGCGAATCTCAGAGCCGCGTCTCGGCGAAACGAACAGACGCAAGGTCAGCTCACCGACTTCTCCAAGACGATATCGAATGCCTGAGAAATATGCCCAATTAGTAATTCCGTTCAGAGAATTGAGGAGAATTCAAGGTGGCATCTGTACGTCGTAATTACGAAACACGTATCGTACATAACTCGTCTCGGAGTGGGTGTCGAAGTACGAATATCGAATATACACAGGACTGCCCGACTCCTTATCGGTTCTTGTCGCCTGAGTTACCCTCTAGACTGCTTCCAGGGGGTTCAACATGGGGCCTTCCTTTGTGCATGCTGACATTCATCCATATACTGAAGACTGCGGAAAGATGCTTGACTTGGACTATCACACTGCCCTCTCGCATCCCTACGCTGCTT
>NW_021167089.1:356135-370731 GCF_003711515.1 Sodiomyces alkalinus F11 | reverse complement strand
TCCATATTGCCACGGGCCTCTGAGGCAGAGGGACAAACGAGAAACGGTCAGTACGTGGCTCAGCATACATGGCACCCTCAACCCCGACGAGATGCCATCGTGTCCGTCGTGGAAGTGCTAACGGAGACATGAGATGGCCACGGAAGCGAGACATATCGTTTGCACTCCACTCGTAGTGTGAGCACTGTGAGAGTGACAAATGCCAGTCCTCTGATTCATCTCCGACTCGCCGACACCAAAACACGAGGAGGTCGGGCAAGACATTCGACGAGTCTCACATACGTAGCTGATACAACGCAACAACGTACGTCGGAACAGCATCCCTTGCTTATCATGCTTTCTCCATGTGTTGCTCAATCTTCAGCCAGGCCCTGAGCTACAACCGCACAGGACCCGGGTAGAGTCTGCACAGACAGGCAGGAACCTTTGTCTGCGTATCTGCGTACAAGGTATTATTAGTAGCTATTCATAGTACACCGGGGGGACCATCCCGACCCTGGCATGTGGGATGCATGTAATTATCTCCAGCGCGTCTTCTGACGGGACGGCGCCGAACACTCGGCGGTGGACAAGACATATAACCTACGTGGTACATAGATACATGTACGCATATCTCGTCCTGGAGAACGAACGCATCGTCTGTCCGCCACGTCCTTCACCGCCCTTGAGACGTCTCCAACACAGCCCACATCCGCCACGGCGTTTCGAAGGCAGCTGAGCAAGATTGGATAGCTTTATGGGGCCGCACAGAGCTCTGGTGTATGTATGCATGCTACGAGCCCAAGACAGCAGTGTCGACGACGGTCACACACGAGGGCATTCATCAGATGGAGTTCCATCCTCGGTGACAACCCTCCGTGGATGCCGTCGAAGTGGTCGGTCAGGCTGTCGAGTCGGAAGCCTCAAGGGTAGTTGTGGGTGATATCGTATTTATGGCTTTATGTAGATCGCCTTTTTCCCGTCCGCCCCGCGGACTCCCAAGTTTCCCAGGAGGAAGCAAAATCTGAATGTCAGGACGGCGGTTATGAAGCATTGGGGTCGTCATCAGAAAGTCGAAAACTACAAGCTTTTACTTCACCTCTTGTGGAAATAAAGTTGCCCCGGGTCTCAATGACATTACCCTGAACCACGTACGCTCGTACGGTTTGCTGTAGTTATCTTCTTGTGCCGTGAACATACGATGCGTATGTAAGAGCTTCGACACCAGTGAGAGTATGGCGGCGCTTCACCATTTGACCAAGCGGTCATAGGACGACCGCCAAAGATAAAAGCTATCCGCCGATATAGGAGTCGAAATTCAGAGCGAGATGAAAAGAGGACTTGCGGTGGGCCATGAGAAATCATTGGAATCCCAGTGAGGCGACATTCAAGACCGCGAAGCTTTCCGCCCGAGAATCATTTCTAAAGACTTGTGAGTCGTGACAGCCCTAATACACGGGAGTATAGTACACGATGGTTCATGGAGGTATCGACACAAGGAAGAAACCAAGTCACAGTGTGCATATTCGCTGTCTAATTGGACTTTTCCCGGTGACGACTTGTCTTTAAGAAGCATCGACACAGAATAGACCATGATCATCCGCCGACAACAGTCCACCGGACAGGGATTCATACGCGGACGGATGGGCCGCCTTACGAGGAGCCATACTTCCTATCCTACGAGTCCAGTCCAGTTAGTGAATTGACGGTTAAAACCAACACCTGAGAGCCTCATAAAACAACAAAGATTCTCGGCAAGGGACTGGGCATACTTTATCAGGAACGGGAAATTCGGAACCGGTGGCCCCCTTGTACTTCGAGCGGATGGTGTCGGAGATGACCTCGTCCTTGGCCTGCTCGGCAGCGGTTTCGTTGGATTGTTGGTCCTGACCTAAGACATGCTCCTGGACAAAGTCGACGCCTAAGATGCAATGAAAGAGGCCGTTTGGTTTAGCAATAGGACAACACAGGGTTGGTTATTCGGGGTGTTTGGAGGGTAAGAGGTTCAGTACCCACCCTTGTCGAGGTAGTCCTCGTTCTTCTCGCTTTGAGGACCACCTCCCGTCATGGAGTTGACCTTGTCCATAAGACCCTGGCCACTGCCGCCGCTGACGGCCGAACTTGTATTTTCTTGAGTGCTCATCTGCGGCTTTTGGGCGCCCGATTTGTCGGCCGTCATTTTGTTGATGAAGTCCATGGTCAACAGGTACAAGGGCCCAAGCTTGGATGATGGTGGTGTACAGGGGAATGGAGGAAGAGAGAGAGCTTTGTTGACTGATGTGGCTTTGATATGGGTCGAGTAAGGTACAGGTAGGTTTGGGGAGGAGATGTTTGTCGGGAAGAGTACAGGTACGTAAACGTGTAGAGACGGAGAAGGCGCTAAGAGAACAGACAGGTGAAGGGTCCTCTACCTTATATATACTTCCAGTCCCTTGATCTCGTAAGACCTTTGCCAGGACTGGATTCGCGCTTAAACCAAGCGTGCTACGTATAAGAACGAACCCGGAGCTGAGATTCCCGAGGAAGCATAGCTCGACAGCTGAGAACAAGCCCAACTCATCCAATGAACGATCGCGCAGGGTAGGACGGACGGTGGACTAAGGCCTCTATAGGATCAGACATGAGGCACTACGGAGAGCAACATGTTGCGGTCAACCCTGTGGACCTGGAAGTTTTGAGAGGTACAAGCAGGTGTTGTATTCGTACGGAGTACAGAGCAAGTGAGACCGTCGCTGTTGAGATGGTGATATCATCACTGACGTCGAGTCGAGATCTGCCGTTCGCGTTTGTGGCTTATGTCAGCATGGGTCGTAACTTCTCACTTTTCAATTACCTTACCTCAGATAGGTAAGGTAAGGTACCTTTTGTACTTTGGCCTGAGCTGGGCTGGACGATTTCAAGCACCACATAAAACATTACGGCCTCATATCTCCTGGCCTCATAGTCCTCTTCTCATTGATTAGTCTGTCGGAGACCACTTACTGGACGAGCGTATTCAAGGAGTCATTTTAAGAGTCACCGAGGGAGTCACCGCCGTGGCTGCCTGAATAATAACCGTTGATGACTACAAAAGTGTACCTTGTAGGATACCTACCTTACCTTTAGGTACTTACCTTACCTTAAGGTACCTGTACCTTATATAAAAGGTGGGGATGGGGTTTACCAACGTGGAAGTCAAAGCTAAGAATACGTACCCGCCGGGTTGAAGGGAAGTGCGAAACCAAGCATCAAGCTTGAGCTCTTTAAACGCCGCATCTCTCCAGTGTCAGCGACTCCGATCCCCATCCGTTTGGCCAACTACGCACGCCCGGAGGATGAGCGCCAGCGCCAGCGCGAGCGCGAGCGCGATGGACAAGACGACCGAAGACTTGCTCCGGCGACCGTTGTATAGTACGAATCACACCTCACCAAGGTACCCCGCCATCGGTGTTATCATCATCGCTGACCTTCCCACCTCGAAAAAGTTTACGATCTCCCCCCGGAAGTCCTCGCCACTCTCGCCCTCAAACCCGACGTCGACAACCAGCCTCAGATCTCCGACACCTCGAGCTCGCCCACGAAAGACAACGATGACGCTTCGGAAAACGTCGTCGGGTCCCAAGCTTGTTCCCTTTGCGGGCTGAGCTTCGCTTCCGTCCAGGAGCAGAGGAGCCATCTGAAATCCGATTGGCATCACTACAACCTAAAACAAAAGCTCCGAGGGGACAAACCTGTCGCAGAGGTTGAATTCGAAAAGCTAATTGAGAGTATGTCCTGGGAGATGTCGAGAGGCCTTAGCCGTGCAGATACTTGATTCCTACGTTCCGTTCTATTTCGGTGCAGACCATGCGCTAACAACAGGCTGCCTCCCAGATCTCGATGAAAGTCTGTCGGGCTCCGACTCGTCTGATTCAGACTCGGGAGATGATGGCTCACGAAAGGAATCGACATTAATTACCCTCCTCAAGAAGCAGGCGACCATCGCGGAGATGAAAATCGACGCAAGCGGAAACGAGGATGGCGAAGAGGAGGCCGCCACCGGTAGACGCAGTCGAAACCGTGGGAAACCTCCGTTGATATGGTTTAGCTCATCCCTCTTGCCGACGAACACCTACTTTGGGCTCTACCGGGCTGTCCTGACTGCCGAAGATGTTCGGGATGAGCACAGTTTCGTCGACGTCGTCAAGAGAAAACAACTCGAACCCATTGCCATGCCCAAGCCAGCGAAGGATGGCAGCCTTCCCGAGATTGCCTATAAAGGACCCCATTTCTTCCTTTGTATGGTTGGAGGGGGTCATTTCGCCGCTATGGTCGTGGCTCTGCCCCCAAGACAAACAAAAAACGCGGGTGGTCCCTTGAATCGAGAGGCCACCGTCCTCGCCCATAAGACCTTCCACCGGTACACCACCAGGAGGCAACAGGGTGGCTCGCAGTCGGCCAACGACAACTCAAAGGGCAACGCGCACTCGGCTGGTTCGAGTCTACGTCGATATAATGAGCAGGCCTTGGTCGATGATGTCAGGGGGCTATTGCAGGACTGGAAGGGCTTGCTGGACACGGCCGAGCTGCTCTTTGTGCGTGCCACAGGTTCCACGAACCGCAGAACGCTGTTTGGGCCATACGACGGTCAGGTGCTGCGGCACAACGACTCCCGCCTCCGTGGGTTCCCCTTCAGCACGCGACGGGCTACGCAAAATGAGCTGATGCGCTCTTTCATCGAGCTCACGCGGCTCAAGGTCCGGGAAATCAGCCCGTCCCGGGAGCCCATCGTACCGCCTACCGACGCGTCCATCGCCTCCACCAAACCAGCGACCCCTAAACCAGCCAAGCCGAAGCCCTCCGAAGAGGAGGAGACGGCTCTCCTACACACCTCGCAGATCCAAGCGCTCATACGCCGCTCTAAGCTGCCGGCCCTGCTCAACTACCTTCAGACCAACTCCGTCTCGCCGGAGTTCCGCTTCGTGCCCCTCGATCAAAACCACCACGCACCCACCCCACTCCACCTAGCCGCCCACCAGAACGCGGCGCCCATCGTCCTCGGCCTTCTCACCCGCGGCGGCGCCGACCCTACAGCGACAAACGAACAGGGAAAGACTCCCTTCGAGCTCGCCGGCGAACGTGCCACACGCGACGCGTTCCGCGTGGCACGGTCTGAGCTGGGCGAGGCGAAGTGGGTCTGGGACGCCGCGCACGTGCCCGCGGCCTTGAGCAAGGCGGACGCCGACAAGCGCGAGGCGAGGGAGCGGACCGAGCGGGAGGCCAAGGAGGCCGAGAGGCGGCGCACGGAGGAGGAGAGGCTCAAGCGTGAGGGACCGACGGTCAAGACGACGGCAAAGAAGGTCGCAGCGGCGGCGGGCTTGGACAACAGGGGTCCGTTGAAGACGGCACAGGAGCGGAGGGAGGAGGAGGCGAGGGGGTTGACGCCCGAGATGCGGATGCGGTTGGAGAGGGAGCGGAGAGCCAGGGCGGCGGAGGAGAGGCTTCGACGGATGCAGCAGGGGAGATGAGGGGATTATTATTACACGCGGAATGCGTCTAGACAGTTCTCACTTGGACATACCATACGAGCGACAGCGAGAGAATCCCACGGCATCCTTCCTAGCAACGACGAGGCTCGAACATCCAAAATTGGAACATCAAAATACCTCAAGCCTATTATTGCTCGTGAGCCACTGCAGGCAGGCGGGAGTGTTATGGAGCTCTCAACCCCAACTACATAATGCTCATACCGGGCCAGCCAAGCTAGGACAGAATACGGGCCAGGGTTGTGTATACGTATATTGTAGCATCTAATAACCAGGGACTCTGAGCTGGCGTCATGTACGAATACCTTGTATAGTTCTCTAGGCTGCTTCGTGAACATTGATTTGTGGGATTATCCTCCTAAGAAACAGAACAGAGGAGACAGGTTCTTTCGGCACCAAGGTTGGAAAGCGCACACCGGGTCTACTCCACAGCACTACCATGCAGCTAGGAGATAATGACCATAGGTCTGACTCGTCGAAGTCGTCGAAGTCGTCGCGAACACCTTTACCATCTCTCGGTTTCTGTCGTCCGAGGTTGGCGAGACTTCAGTCACATGACAACAGTCCCGACATTGCAGTCCTTGTGCGAACCCGAAATAGGCGACAGCATACTCCGATTATTCCTGGTCTATAGTGTGGTATATCGGTACGAGTTGGACTTACACGATAGGACATTTTATTTCCGCCCCCTTTTATCCTTACGGTCTCTGATCTATACTTCGTACGCATAGCACTCCAAATATAGAGCAGCTAATAACTTGGTCGGACAGAATCTTCTGGGTGTCAAATGGTTAAGAAAAAAAATAGGAAAAAAAAAAAGAGGGGTGCTGTGTTCTTCTCGTATTCACAGATTCAGGTGAAGTTGGTGGCGTAACCCCCTTCTCACCCCGAAACAACAAGACTTGACCTCAGGTTAACGGCTTTGCTGTTAGCAGGACAAGTCGTGAGCTGTGGCGATACACCAACGAAGTACCTAGGTAGTTACCTTACCTTATACTAATAAATGCCTTCATACTTTATTTCGTACGTGAAGCCCACGCTACACCGCACAACCCGACCAGGTGGATAGGTTAGGCACGCTATGGCCACTGCTCTGAAAATCGGCAAGCCAAAGAGTTCCAGACCGTCCAGTCGAGTTGACTTGCGGCTGTTTATTAGCTTGTTTAGGTATGTACACTACATACGATACGGAGATGTGTTGCCCCTGGTATAGAGAAGCTTGGACCCCGCCGGGGCTTTTGTCCCATCTGGGGGCCCACAATTACAACGGTACCCACCGCCAGCGTCGCATTCAGCTGTGAGCCGTTGACTACATTGGTAGCAGTGCCATTAGGTTTGCAACGTGAAACGTGAAACGTGAAACGCGCGAATGGCCTCGTTCGTCCGCTAACCTCCCAGCGGCCCCTCCTCTGCCAACAAGAAAACCGCCGAGCTTACCGGTACGGGTCTTGATGCGGTTACTACCTCAGTCCAGAGTATGGAGTAGCGCTCCCTGTACGTTGTATGCCTCTGAGGAGAAGAACGAAATCCGATCAACTGATAGGAACTTACTAGGCTAGTCTGGTTTCTTACTCGGGCGAGCGATTGTTTTGTTCCGTGCGTGCCAAACATTATGCGTTTATATCGCCCAGTATTGGAGTGCGTATTATTAGGCGGTTATGGACCGATGGGGGGGAACGATGCACTTATACCAACTTTTTGCATCGTCGACGACAGAACACACGATTGGACCACAGGAAAGCCGAATCGCCGAATCGCCGAATCGTACCTGCAGTAGCGCGCTGACGGGGGCGGTTGGGACCAAGTACTTTGTAGAATGTTTCGTCGGTCGACTTCGAATACAAGGCCGTCCCGTTAAGTTGTCTCTCCCTTTTTGGGTCCTTGGGCGGCTACGGTCTTTATCGTCCGTTGATTTAATGTTTGTCATTTGTATTCCCATTTCTTTCCTCCCAAGGTCCCTTAGAACAAAAGATTCATACGAAGTATCGTATCCATACCAGGTGCGTTTCGAAGATACATCTACATCTGTATCCGTATTCGCTCCTGGTCTCTTAATGTACCTTAAGGTAGGTAGGTACCTTAGGTATACGCCGTACCTCGACTTCGTCTGGGGCCGGACGTTTTACTCCCCTTAATTAAGCTCCAAAACATGCAAGCCACCCCTGAAAGCGTTGTCCCAAAATCAGGTGTATTACTAAAAGCGGTTAACCCTGCGATGGGAAATGTGGGGTCACCGTCTGCGTCTCCCTCACCCTCACATGTGACTCCACCATCGACATCACAGCGCTCAGTGCTCGGACTTCACCTCCAAAGACATCCCAAAGTTGTTTGCCGAGTTGTTTCATCCTTGGCTTTGTCCCTCCTGTCAACCCCCGGTCCATGATGCCACGAAATCGACGTGCTTCTTTCTTCCAAGTTCGATCCTCCCCAGGCCAGGATCGCCCTTAGGCGAAGCCAGGCCCGGTGTACGAAGTACGGATATCCATGCTTGGTGGTCTTTCAAAGGTCGATCGGTGCTTTACGTTGTACATAGATGCTCCCACAGGGGCGCCTCCCGGGAGGCCAATGCGAGCAAAGAAGCCGAGTCCCACTTGGTGCATGGATGCTGCACGAAGCCGCCGGTTCTTCAGGTAAACGGTCCGTTTTGTCTAGTACGGAGTCGCCCTAGATACCGACGACAGCAACTTCGTCAACCGACCCATTTGCAAGGGTCTACGAATAGCTCTCCAAGACCCTCCTGAAGCGCCGGTCCTGGAGGATACGGGGCAAAGGAGATCGATCTCCTTCAATGACGGGCCGACAGTGTAACCCTTTGGGACAGGCATAGCTGCCCTCCTCCTCTCTGATATATAGCTGGTCTTTGTTCCCCCGGCCACCTACTGCTTCGTTCTTGTCTTTGTCTTCCACTTCATCGCCATTTCTTCCTGTTGAGTTCCATTCGTTCGACTACCCTCAAGTCGTTCTTTTTTTCTTTTTCTTCTTCCCCCCACCCCTTTCACCTTCGTTTGTAAGCCCAAGGCCACTCGCTTCCCTTGAGCTATTATCGTTAACAACACTATCTTGATTTGTTTCTCCTCTCTCTTTTCGAACGATACTACCACAGGCTGGAAGGTATATATTTATTCGGTTTCTCAAGCAATCATGAAGACTCTTCTGCCTCTTTTGGCCCTTGCCGCCAGCCTTGGCGAGGTTACCGCTACTGTAAGTTCCACCCTCATTAACATACACAACTTTTGCCACATACGGCTGGCAAACCCATGCGCACCGAGCCTGATCTAACGGTCCACCCCCAGTTCCGCTTTGCCAACCCCTTCACCTGCCCTGACAACATCGACAACGACTGCTTCGACGACCACCAGAGGAACGGCTTCGACTGGCGCGACCTGGTCCCTGGTAACTTCGGCAACTATGCCGGCTTCGATTTCAAGGGCTGGGCCTTAGAATCCAAGGTGTCGCGTTTCAACGACAGGGCCATCGGCGGTGTCTGCGGCCTAACCAAGGCCGAGTCCCCTTCGTTCGGCTCCGGCAAGAAGTTCTCCATCGACTGGTTCGAAGTCACCCCCGAGTTCGACTGCGACCTCGAGTTCCACTACGACATGCCCGACGGCAGCCAGTGCCGCCACCGGGCCACCTGTTCGAGCCGGGGTACCACCGTGAAGAACACGCAGTGTGGTGGCGCCATCAACGTCACCGTCGTCTACCCCAGGCAGCCTCGCAGCTCCAGGAACAACTGCTTCGTCAACATCTGGAGGATCGGTTTTGACTGCGAGAGGAAGAAGCCCCCCAAGGGCCCTGCGCCTCCCACGCTTCCTCCCCCTACTACACTCAGCACTGTTGTCCTTCCTCCTGCTACTTCCGAGCTTCCTCTACCCTCTGAGAGTCCCGAGCAGCCCGAGCAGCCTGAACAACCCGAGCAGCCTGAACAACCTGAACAACCCGAACAACCCGAGCAGCCTGAGGCCCCCAAGTCCTCTTCCGCCGTGCCGCCTGCCGAGAGCACTCCTGCCGAGAGCACTCCTGCCGAGAGCACGCCTGCCGAGAGCACGCCTGCCGAGAGCACGCCTGCCGAGAGCACGCCTGCCGAGAGCACGCCTGCCGAGAGCACTCCTGCCGAGAGCTCCCCGGCCGAGTCCAAGCCTCCCGTTCCATCCAACCCCCCTCAGTCTTCCGAGGCTCCCGAGTTCCCCGGCGAGACCCAGCCTCCCGTCTTCTCCAGCACCTCGAGCGCCATCCCGGAACAGAGCCAGCCCCCTGTCTCTTCTCAGCCGCCAGCGGTGCCCCAGGAGCCCATCACCGAGGTCACCACCTATACTACCATCTCGACCATCTTCACCACCATCGTATCCACCGTTACCGACTGTGGTCCTGAGATTCCCGAGTGCGCTGGTGGTACTCCTCCCGTCGTCACCGTCACCGTCCCCCTGACCACTACTGTCTGTGATGTGACTGAGACTATCACCCTCACTCCTGAGCCCACTGGCACCTTGCCCGTCGTTCCCGAGCAGCCCGGTCAGCCTCAGCCGGAGCAACCTGGTCAACCTCAGCCCGAGCAACCTCAGCCCGAGCAGCCCGAGACTCCCGAGCAACCCCAGCCCGAACAGCCCGAAGTCCCTGCCCCCACTGTCACCGGGCCTGCGTCTCCCATCGAGACTCTCCCCTGCCCCGACGTCGTCCCCAAGTGCCTGAACACATGGCTGTTCTCCGTCGCCTGCTCGGACAACACCGACGTCGCCTGCTACTGCCCGGACACCCTCTTCGTCGAGCACATCTTCACCTGCGTCTACGCCCACGGCGAGACCGACGAGATCATCGCCGAGGCCGTCAAGTTCTTCCAGGGTATCTGCGCTGGGCACATCCCCGAAAACCCCGCCATCATCACCGGCGCCGACCCCATCACCACCGTCATCACCGTCGCCCCCACCCCGGTGCCCACCGATGCCCACTACACCACCATCGTCGTCGACACGACCCTCACAGTCCCCCAGGTCTCGGACGGCTCCACCATCGAGGGCTCCCCGGTCGTCACCGTCATCCAGTCCACCATTGAGGTTCCCGAGGTCGGCTTCACCACCTCCGGCGTGGAGGCCATCCCCGTGGTTCCTACCCCCGTAGTTCCTACCCCCGTGGCTCCGGGCGCTTCGGACCCTGTCGGTAGCGGTGGCGTCTTGCCTTCCGAATCTTCCGACCCGGACTTGGATTTCCCCGTCCGGGCCGGTGCCGGTAAGGTCGCCGCCAGCTTCGGTGCGGCCGTGGCTGCCATGGTCGTTGTTGCTGTGTTCTGAGCTTAGCCAAAGGTGGCATGGCTCTTGCGCTCTCATCATTCCCTCCTCTTTTTCGTTTTACCATGTCAATCATCGAAGCAACTATGAGGCCGATACAACATCGTACAAAGGAGAAAACACATACACATACATATATACACATATGAACTATCCTTGGACAGGGAACATACTTACATTTCTTACGATCCTTATGAAAGACTTTTTGTTATCGCGGTTTATTTTTTTTTTTACTTTTTGTCAAGCTGTATAGGGGGTATAGGACGGTGCCACTTGGGGCGAGAAAAGGAATAAATGCTTGGACAATACCCTGGGTGCTTAGAGGTGTAATAGTAATTGGTTGAAATAGAAGAGAGCGTGTCCTTGGCTTCAATATTCTGCCATTCCGACTTGAGATGAGCAACAGGAAGTGGGAATTCCCCCTCTTAATTATTATGCCCGCTGCAGATACTAACTTATCATTTGTCGTGAATAATTGGCATCTACCTTGGACATATGTCTCTGATGGTAATGTGTTTTCAATTTCTTTATTTCATGACGGCTAATCCTAATCCTTCGTGTAAATCATTTTTATGCCTATACGTCCGCCTCTCTACATGGAGTTACAACCCCGTCGATCGGGGATATCTTACCACCCCCCTTTTATCATCGCCATTCTTGTCTCTCCATTCCGGTAAAGACCTCTACGGAAGCAGCCTCTTGGGCGTGCGAGGGTAGTAGCTCGTCAAATGCACAGAGGGCAGGTTCAGGAACCAAGCGACGACGCGGTCGAGGCCGATACCGCCACCGCCATGGGGCGGGACGCCGGCGCTTCGGAAGACGTCGATGTACTCCTTGATACCGGGGGAGTTGGGGTCGATGCCCTTCTTCCGGATGCGGGCCTCGAGGAGGGCAGGGTCGTGGATACGTTGACCGCCGCTGAGGATCTCCTGGCCGCGCATGAAGAAGTCGTAGGCGTTGGTGACGCGCGGGTCGGCCGGGTCCTCGAGGGCGTAGAAGGGGCGGGCCTCCTCGGGGAACTTGTCGAGGACGTAGAAGTCCGTGTTGTACTTGGCGCGGATGAGCGCGCCCAGGGCCTTCTCTTGCGGGGTGGACATGTCCTCGAAGTCGCTCACGTTGCGGAACTCCTCCGGGCCTTCCTCGCGGAGGAGGCGCTGGCCCTCGGCGAAGGTGAGGCGGACTTCCTTGCCCGGTTCGGGCAGGAGGAAGTCCTCGGACGGGTAGACGGCGCGGATGGTCTCGATTTGCTCGGCGCAGCGTTCCGCGAGGCCACGGAAGATGTAGAGCAGGGTCTTCTCGAGCATGTCCTGCACCTCGTGATAGTCGTCTTCGATTTCCATTTCGAGATCGAGACCGGTGAACTGGTAGACATTAGATTTCCCGGTAGCCAAATGAAGGGGGGAAAAGAAACGAAAAGGAAAAAAAAGGACAGGTAACCGACCTCAGTCATGTGCCTCGGGGTATTGGAGTTCTCGGCACGGAAAACGGGACCAATGCAATATACTCTCTTTCGGCCACCGGCAATCTCAATCTGCTTGTAGAACTGGGGAGACTGGGCCAGACAGGCAGTCTTATCAAAGTACGGCAAGACGAAGACGTTGGCGCCGCCTTCCGATGCGGCCCCGATCAGACAGGGAGGCTCGAACTGGACGAAGCCCTGGGAATCGAGGTACTCGGCAAAGAGCTTCCGGGTGGCCATGCGGACATCGGCAATGGCCTGCTGCACGGGGGCACGCTTGTGCATGACCGGGTTGTTGAGATGGGTGATCATACTAGCAGCGGGAACGCCGTCGAGAGTAACGCCCTCGACACCCTCCCTAGCCGCCTCGACAGCAGTAGTCCCGTCAGCAGCAGCAGCAGCAGCAGCAGCAGCAGAAGCAGCGGGAGCGGGATGCTCCTCGTCATCGAAGCTCGAGATGGCGCGGTTCGCAGCCGCGAGACCGAGGCCCAGCACCTCAGGACCCCGGGCGACGAGGTAGCACTTGGTGATGTGCAGCTCGTACAGGCTGACCTTGCAGCTCTTGACCGGCTCGAGCGGCTTCTGGACGGTAGCCTCGACCAGGACGAACGACTCGAGCGGGAGGGCGCCGACCCACTTCACCATCGGGCGGGAGACGGGCTTCCCCTCGGCGCTGGCGGTGATGACGCCCTGCACGGCCCAGTTGCGCTCCTCGCGCAGCTCGACGAAGCACATCTTGGCGCCCTGCATGCGCGAGTTCTGCACCCAGCCGCGCACCTTGACGCTCTTGCCGACGTGCTCCTCCCCGAGGTCGCGCAGGTGCACCCGCTCCGCTTCCACCTTGGTCGTGTGGTTCGGGTCGCCGTAGTTGTCCTTGGCCAGGTCCTCACCTCCGGCCGCGCCGCCGGCGGCCTTCCTGGCGGCCTCGGCGGCTTCGCGCTCGGCGGCCTTGCGAGCCTTTTCGGCTTCTTTTTTCGCTTTGGCTTCGGCCTTCTTGGCTCCCTTCTTGGACTGCTTCTCGCCGCCGGCATCACCGCCATTATCCCCGGTCGGAGGGGATGGGTTATTGGAAGGAGAGGCGGCGGCGGCGGCGGCGGCTTGCGCGGGGTCGGTGGCGGGAGCGTCGGCCATGTCGACGATGGGACGTTGCCTAAATGGTTTCTATAATTTTTTTCGTTATCTTTTCTTCTTCTTTTCTTTCTGTCTCTTCTTTCGCTGTAAGAAAGGAATTCGTTAAATTGTCGTATCGTTCAGAGAGGCGAGTCGATCGTTTGAAGAAAGGTGAGGTGTGTGTGTGTTGTTTGGACGTGACTCCTGTCAAATTTCCAATGGCGGGGTGACTTTTGAGGTCCATGAATCGAACCCCTCCTCGATCGTTACCTAAGGTACCTACCTATCTGGCTTATCGGGACCAGCTTATCGATAACGACCCGATATACGCGTTATTGTACTCTACTCTGTAAACAACATGGCCACTCAATTATACAGTTTAGGAGCCAATGGAGTTCAAGGGAAATCCCCCTATTCCACAACACAACACCACGCCCTCGGCCTCATGTGGATAAATTACACCAGAGGGAAGAGATAGATTATCCCCAATGATGCTTAGTTTATCAGAATCCGTACCAGTAATAAGTCTCTTAGGATGCTGCACAAGGCGCAAAGAACCTTTAATTACACACTGCATGCCTCTTCCTGTAATTAGCCGCAGAACCCTCCCAGACTCAACCCGACAAGAATAAAAACAAATACGAAGAGAGGGAGGGAGGGAGGGAGGGTAAAAGAAAGCGGTAGAGAAAGAGAGGAAAGAAATGGAAAGGTCGCGAAGACGGAAAATATGGCCCAAGGCCTGCCATCTCAAAACGCCTCATGATGCAGTTCATGGAAAGGCAGAAATGCCAAAAAAAAAGGAAAAAAAGGAAGAAGAAAAAAAAAAAAGCGAAAAGCACCCTACGAGCCATGCATAAACAAATTCCCTTGAATGATAGTCTCCAAGTGTCAGCGATATCGGACTTTCTCAGCTCGACTCGACTACTCTTGACAACCCCCTTTCCTCTCTTTCGTCAACCCCAATTCCCTTCTCGGCCTCCTCCCGCCAGCTACCTTAGGCACGTGGCTGGACCGCCTCGGTATTCTCACACGTAAAGAGGTTGATGTTGTAGTCGCCCCGAGAAGCACAGCCCAAGATGGGCCGGTGCGGGTGGAACGCCGTGGCCGAAATGGGCGATCCTCGGCTCTGCTGGAGGAAGCTCGAGTACGGTTCCATCTCCGATAGTCTCTGGCCCTCGAAGTTGAATACCCTGACACGGCGGCTCGAAGTACCCCTGTCAAAGATGAGTTGGCGGTGGTTAGGAAGGTGAAAAGACGAAGAAAAA
>NW_021167089.1:283698-356090 GCF_003711515.1 Sodiomyces alkalinus F11 | reverse complement strand
GAATAAGAAGAAAAAGAGACTTACACAGCAAACACCGGCAGGTGCTCGTGTGTGCTGGCCGTTCGCAAGGTATCCCTCGGATCCCTCGTCGTCCGGAACGTACGAAGCGGCTTGTCCATCCGAATATCCCACAGCTTGACCTTGCCGTTACAGCTCGCGCTGAGCAGCTCCCGCTGCCCGCCCCGCTGCATGTGCACGCTCTTGATCCACTGCCGATCCGTCTCGTCCCTCCACTTCTTCACCATCGATTCCTGCACCTTGAGGCGCGTGTCGAACACCCGGACCGCCCCGTCCCCGAACCCGGCCACCAGCGTGTTGCCCGTCATCTGGTCCGACGTCAGCGACGTCACGCACGACCCGGACCGCGCCGGAATGTCCATGATGCACGTCTCCGACGCCGCCGACCACACCCGGATCACCCGCACGTCGCCCGCCACCAGCACCCGCCCCGTCGCCTGCTGCCAGTCGAACACCATGCCCGAGTTCACCGTGCTCGGCACCATGTGCGTGAGCGCCCGCCACGACGACGCCAGCTCCACCTCCTCGTCCGCGTCGTACCCCCGGTACACCCGGAGCACCCCGTCCGACGACCCCGTCATCAGGAAGCCCTGGTCCTCCTCGTTGATGAACTTGACGTCGCAGATCACCGACCCTTCCGGGTTGCCGTTGGAGAACCGGCTGAGCCGCATCTGCTTCTTCCAGTCCCACATCGTCACCGTGTTCCCGTTGTCCGCCACCGCGAGGTGGTCTTCGAATTGGTGGAACGTCAGCTTGGACGGCTGCGCCCCGTTGTTGAGGAGCCGGATCGGCTTGTCCCACTTGTGGCTGCCGGCGTACTGCTTGAGAGGCTGCGTCTCTTGCAGGATCGCCTCGTTGCGAGACCGCCTCCAGAGCCGCTCGTTGTATTCCGTGCTGCCGGGCTCGTCCGACTCGCTCGGCTTCATCTGCGGCTCGCGGAAATATTCCACCGACCAATCGAAGAACGTGCTGCGCACCGGAAGCGTCGCCGCTCCTCCCGCTTCCCTGGCCTGCTGCTTGTCCTCGTAGCCTCCCGACACCGGTTCGCCCGCCGTGTGGTACCTCGCGTGACCTGCCGCTGGATCCATCTGCGGTGGCGACGATGCCGCCGACGAGTCGGGCCCCCCCCCGAGTCTGCGTGCTCCTCTCGTCGTCTGGTTCCGATGACCGGGCGACGACGCCGGTGCTTGCCACGGCTGACCTGCCCGCTTGTTCGCGTCGGTCATGGTGGTGCCGTCGATGCCGCCGAACATGCCGGTGAACAAGTAACTCGCCGTCCTGCGGAAAAGGCCCGGGTTTGGCAGTGATGCCGCGGCGGCCGAGGATCGCGTCGCGCCACCACCACCACCACCACCGCCGCCACCACCGCTCTGTGCGTGATTCCGCTGCGTCGCAGCCTGCTGGTGGTGGCTCCTGTCCGACGACGGCCTCGCCTTTCTGCGTATCTCGTCCATGAGCGCCTGCGCTTGCGCCCCGATAGGAGACGCGAGCACGGCATTGTGCACGTAGTCCACGACCGCGGCGGCGTCGCGTTGCACTTCGGGGTGGGGGTCGACGTTGAGCAGCAGAGCATGTTTCCAGCACGCTGCGAAGACGGTGTTGTGGGCGAAACCGTGCGCAGCGGCCCTGATGGTCCCGTCCGCATTGCGATTCTCCTGGCGCGCATAGTGAAGGCCCATCTTGTGTTCCGTGCCGTCGTCGTCTGGGGGGAACAAGACGTATTCTTTTTCTTCCTGCAACTGCTCAAAGGCGGCCACGATAAACTTATTCTCGAAGCGGAGGATGAAATGGGATAAGAAGACGAGGAATTCGCGCCGGACTGTGGGACTGCCGTCGTTGGCCATGTCGAGCAAGGTCCAGGCAATCGACTCCTCGATGCGTGCCACCTCGTCCGTCAGGTCGATGACGCCGATGAAGGTGGTCATGGCATGCAACATGGCGGCCCTCACTTCCGGGCACCGGTCCTTGGCCAGACAAGATAGCTTGCTCGGAGCGTTCTCCCTGATGCCCCGCCATTTGGCTTCGGGCAAATCATGCCACAGCTGGCTGAGACAGAGACAGGCCCATTGTCGCAGCAGCGGGTTCTCCTGGTGTTGAAGATGTGTGAGACAATACGTCATAATCTCGGTCTGGTTGCACACCTGTTGGCCGGGCTTATAACCCCTGCACAACATGGCCAGGATGAAGGCGCACATGGCCTTGTGCTCGTCGCTGTTGGCAACGGGCAGAGATTCGGCAGGCTTGAGGATGGCGGTGAAGTAGTTGTAGCCGTTGTCCTTGATAAGATCCTGCTGGCAAGAGATGTCCACGGCCAGGATGCGGGTCCAGATGAACACCATGACCGGCTTCAGCTCGGCCGCGGCCGACTGCAAGAGCTTTAATACGTATGGGAAGATGCCTATGCTCAGCGCAAGCTGCACCGACCATGGGCCGAGGTCTAAGAAGCTGCCCAGCAAGATCAGTGCTCGCACGCGGTGCTGCTGACTAAGAAGCACCTGGAGAACGACAGGGAGCTGCTCGGGCGGTTTCTGGGCCATGGCGTCTCCCCTGGCCAGGTAGACCTCGAAGGCCGTCAGCTGCTCGGTGAAGAAGGTCGAGTTCTGGTATTCGTATTCGATCCCTTCGCTCTCCTTCCTCTCCAGCATGGGCAGCTGGGCCAGGGCCATGTCTACGGCCAGGTCCCAGCTCGCCCACAGGGGGTGCTGCCGGGTATCCGGCAGCTCCGGGTAGGATTGGGGGTGGCAGCCGTAGACGGACATGATGCGCTGCGCCAGCAGGAAGTTCCTGAACAGCGCGGCGACCATGAGGTCTTGCCTGAAGAACTTCCGGAACAGGTGGCGGGGTAATGTGGTCCAGGCGATGGTGTCGGTGATGGCGGTGAAGATCCAGTTCAGTTCGCCCAGCGGGGTCCTCCTCTCCTGAAGGCGGCCGGGGAGCTTCTTGGCCCTCTCGGGCGTGAGGTTGGTCTTGAGCGGGTTCTGGAGGACGAAGAACCAGAGGGCCATTTCGATGGGGGTGGTGAGACAGGACGTGAAGAGGTCGGCAGGGAGCAGCGGGTTGGTGGGGAGGTTCTCTTTCACGCCGCAGGCGGCAAGGTGAATGTACGGTCGGAAGGCGGTCTTCTCGTAGTTGGGGTCCCGGGCCGCGTTTTCCTCTTCCTCCTGCTCATGCTTCTCGACGAAGCGATGGTAGTTGTTCAAGATGTTGCCGGCCTCGGAGCAGTCCCAAACGAACATGGTAGGGGCCTGCAGCCAGTGCTGCAGGTCGTATAGCGACACGGGTATGTACTGGGTGTAGTTCTTGTTGAAGACCCAAATCTCGCCGCTGGACGTCGGCTTCGGCACACCGTGACCGTTGTAGTGGAGCAAGACGCGTTCGTCCTTGGCGTTCCTCCGCAACGAGATGCAGAACTTTTTGGTTTCCTCGACGGACGGATCGAGATACTGCTTGTAGCGCGTTCGGATCGCGAGGGTCTCATACTGGGACTGGAGGGCCTTGCCGATGTTTTCCAGGGCTTTTTGGGGAGGGGACTGGAAGGGGTCGATCCAGGCCTCCAGCTTCGCTCCCGGATTGGTCCTAAGCTGATCCGGAGGCTCGACGGAGATGTTCAGGCAGACGGCAAGAGCGGCAGACACCGTCTTGAGGCGATCTCTCATGCGCCAGTCCTGAAGCTCGTGGGTTGGGGCTTTGGGTTTTCCCGTCGTCTCGTGTCGCTTGTCGGTCCAGTACATATACCAGTTCTGATAGGGGCTATGTCAGCAGATCTTTTGACGCGGATTCGGGGAAGTGTGGGAGTTGCGAGGGCAAAAGGCAAAAGGCAAAAGGCAAAATGCAAAAGGCAAAATGCAAAAGACAAAAGACAAAGCAAACTCACATTGGCCAGTTTATCCATGAACTGCTGCGACTCATAGTGCTCCTCAAAGCCGTGTCTAGCTCCCCACTGCAGGATTTCATCTTCCTCTTCTTTCTTATTCTCACCAACGCGGCGCACTCTGTTCTCACTCTTGGAACGCAGCAAAGGAGGCTTGGGGGGTCGCTGGGTCTTGGTCGTCTCGGAAGTCGAGTCGCGGTGGCTTCTCAAGGCGAGAGCATTACAATTACTAGGATTATTCTGCTGCTGGGCATCGTCGCCTGGCGCACTTGAAGGGCGATTATCAAAAGACTGGCGGCGGGTATGGTGTGTGTTGAAGGTGTTGGATCGTTGGGCCTGGCTGAGGGGGGATTTGGGACGCTGCTGGAGAGGTTTTGGGTCGTCTAGAGGTTGAGCTGACGCCCCGTTCCTGTTCCTGTTCCCGTTCCCGTTGACGCGCAGGCTAGAAGAATTGGAAAGCGACATGGTGGTCGACTTGGGATCGGCATGGGACAAGGAGCCGCACACTGCGGGAGAACTGGCGAGAAAGATCCGTACAGATACTGTTTCGTCTTTGCTCGGGGTTGTTCCAAAAATCGGAGGTTTCCAAGCACGATGACAAAAGGTTAGGGTTTCTGGTCGTGACAAGGCATCAGCGACATTTTTGCGCCATTATCGGCTGTGTTGTCATCGCCTTTCGCACGAGATTCCAAGTTGTTGCCAGAAAAGTCGTGGCTGTGGGGAGGAAGAGGAAGAGGAAGAGGAAAAGGTGAAGGTGAAGGTGAATGTGAAGTTGGCAGGTGAAGAGATGGATTGCCGGATGGGGTTGTTTCGGTGACGCCCATTGGGATGCAGAGAATGTATTGGTAATACGTTGTATTAGTACCTAGGTAGGTACAGAGTAAGGCGTAGGAGGTACATAGGTGCTTTGGTTTAACGTTCTCCGTACCAAAGTGACTTTGAGTGGAGGCGGTCAGTTGTGGGGCCGTATTCACAAGCATTTTGGCACATCGAGTTAAGTACCTTATTATATAAGGTAAGGTACCTACCTTAGGTAATACTCCCTAAGGTACCGATGCAAAGCGCATTACGTCCGTGTACAATTTATACCTTATCGATGCATGAAGCATTCCGAAGTACCTGTATGATTCCGTTGGCCGGTTTAGCACGAAGCACTTTCACACCTTGCAGCTTCGCTGGTTTTTAGGATGGACTTACTTTTAAAAATTACACGTGCCTGTATTTTGTCTCTCGAAGGCGTATCTAATCCTTCTTGGGCTCCTAAGGACTTCTTTTACTACTGATTCCTGCAGCGTGTACTCCCCGTTTCCAGGGCTGCTACGAAGTAGAAGTCCTTGCTCATAGCAGCGACAATGGATCAAGCTGACACGAAGTAGACGAATTGTAGGATAATTGCCAACTGGGGTACGTTGATAAAAAGAGAACAAGTCAGCATGGCGTATGTAGTACGATGTATATTCGGCAATTACCTTATATTGCATTTCTTGTGCTTCGGCGGTTTTTCCATAGTCTTGGGAGAAGTAAAGAGTACGGCGGGAACCCGAAGATTGAGGAGCAAATGCTTGACAATAAAGATGCTTGCTGGCTTCCTCCAGATTCTTGTTTTTGATATGGGGAGATGTATCTCTACAGAGGATACGGATACAGTTCAATAAGGTATAGGTACCTACCTTGGTCAAATATCAGTCGTGCTCTGGAGGACAACCTCCGATTATCTTGCTTTACCTTTTCGCTATGGTTTCTATAACGCCCGAGGTTTACGCAGTATAGATACTTCGCGCCATCACCTCTTTTTGTTCTTCTAGTCAATCCTTGACTACCTTATCTAGATATACGCTAAACACACTTCCTTAGAACTAGGTATCCTTATATTTCCATCCGAGCATCTCTATCTTCTTGGTTTTAGCGGGTTGTTTTGCTAACGGAGTACGTGGTGAACTTTGTACGAGTACTGGACTGGAGCTGTGTAACTAATCAATTGTTATATGAATAAGTGCTTTATGTTGTACCTTATTACCTAAGGCAATAGGGCACGGTGCTTACTTTACCCCTGGATTTGCCTTTCCTAGGTTCCAGGTTTTACCACAGCTGGGTTGCTTCCCAAATTAGGACTAGCGTACTTGTCGCTCTTGCTCAGGCTCGGCTCAGTCCAAGCTCAGCCACGCCTCAGTTGAAAGTCGCTAAGCAAGCTTTTGTGCATATTGTGCAAACGAAAATGGAAACGGTGGTTCCAAACGGTGTGCATCGTGTGCTATGGAGCACAGGCACTGCCAAGTGCCCTCACCTGTCGGGGGCCGATTGGTCTGGCCCACAATGCACCCTGCTTCCTGCTCTGCGTTCCGTTTAGGTACCGAGCTCAACGTTGCATCACGTCCAAAGCTCTCTGAAAAGGTGGGAACTGGTAAAGACAGGTTAGCAACCATTCATTGTTTCTTGACGGAAGCGAACGGCGCCCGGCCTGATGTTCGAGATTGTGGGCGTAAAGCTCGCGGGGAAGAGTGATGCCACATGCGCGTGCGCTTCAGCTGGGAGAGTGAACAAGTCGAAGCCAGGGCGTCTCTCCGACTGGGGCCCCTTGAGACGTCGCGGAAGGCTTGCCAAAGCGGCTTGAAGACTCTCGACGCGGATGTGGCACAAGCGGTGACTACTCTTCCCTCTACGCTCTTTCACTTCTACAATACAAATATAGCAACCGGACGCACCCCGCCAAGTATCCACAAGGCCTCTCTCTGATGCCAAACAGGCTACAGCACAAACTGCAACCGAGCCACAAACCGAACACGAGCTCAAACGGCGGGGGCAACGGGCGCGGTACACCTTCTCACAGCTGCCACTGGGCTTGATTTGCAGGATACTCGGAGACCCGATGCAGCCTTCTGTCGGAGGAATGTATGTAGGTACTGATAGTCTTCTGCACGCCGCATGCCCCTCGGGAGGCCTTAGCGCTCCTCTGTCTCTCTGCCTCTCTCTTCTCGCGGCCCTCTAGTGCTCGCCGATGTATTTCTCCCGCCTCGTCGTCTTTGAAAAAAGAAAGTAAGGATGTTTCGTTGAACAAACAGAGACTTCGGATACCCGGTATCGCTTGAAGATGGCGACTGGCCATCTAGATCCCCGTCTGCCACGTCGAGAAAGTCATGCAAAGTACTCGTCCCGACCGACAGCCTAGCGCGACACTTGGTCCAGTCACTGCGGTTGTACTCGGCCGATACTCTAGAGGAAGCCACAGCAACCTAAAGTTGTCTCTCATGATCCAGGTGTTATCGCGACCGATATGATACCTCTGAGTAGAAGGGGCGGAGGTTTTGTAGGGCTCGTATGGCCCCTGGGCAAGGCCGTCCGGACCCAGGCCATCCGTGGTATACGAGTCGAGGCGAAAGATACCACGGTTCGTTAGGAGGCGCCGGCCATCGGGTGCGAAAGCCACCGACCTGACATCGCCGTCATGGCCCTCGAGCGTCTGCGTACACGCGCCCGTCGCCGTATCCCAGACCTTAACGGTCGTGTCCTGGGACCCCGACGCTAGGTGCCGCCCATCACGTGCGAAGGCCACCGAGCTGACGGCGCCGCCATGGCCCTCGAGCGTCTGTAGACATGCGCCCGTCGCCGTATCCCAGACCTTGACGGTCTTATCGCGGGACCCTGACGCGAGGCGCCGGCCATCGGCTGCGAAGGCCACCGAGTTGACGGCGCCGCCATGGCCCTTAAGCGTCTGCGTACACGCGCCCGTCGCCGTATCCCAGACCTTGACGGTCGTGTCCTGGGACCCCGACGCTAGGTGCCGCCCATCACGTGCGAAGGCCACCGAACTGACGAAGACGCGATGGCCCTCGAGCGTCTGCAGACATGCGCTCCAATCCGCTGCCATTGGTGGCATCACCCTCATCCACGCCCGCGCCTCACCTTCGTACAGCTGCCTCACGATGCTACCCCTCGGGCTAAACACGAGGGCCGACAGGTACACCTGTAGCGGAGCCATCTCCACAACTGCCCTGTGCGATAGAACGAATCGACGGGCGTCTCGGACAAAGTCGGCTAGTCGGCGCGTTCCCGTGCTTGTCTGTGCGTGTTAGCTACTTTCTGCCTATCAAGGGTGCTTATACTCGGCCGTCCGGACGTACCACGAGCGCCTCAAGGCTCTGCACGGCCAGTACTCCTTGCGATAGGCTGCGTAGGAGACCTAGAGCCTCCAGCCAGTGGAGGAACTTCCTTTGGAGAAAGGCGGAAATGATCTCACAGTCCCGCAGGGCACTGTGTCCCGAGCTGTTCGCGAATTTTGAGTCGCGCAGATGGTCGACCCAGTGGACGCAGGCGTACTCGAGAGGGGCCAACGGATCCGGGTCGGGCGGGGAGATTTCGCCGATGAGGACGCCGGGGGCGCGCAGGTCATAGATGTCGCGTCTGAGCTGGCGGGTCAGGACCTCCAGGGACTTGGAGAAGATGGCGCGGTGCTGGTCTGCGATCCCGGATGGAAGGATCCGTATAGAAGCCTGCCCCAGCAGGAAGTCCTTCGCCGACTGATGCACGAAAAAGACAGTCCCATGGCGCAGCGTGAGGAACGAGCCGCAGGACGCGATGATCTCTTGCAAGGGCCTCAGGGTCGTCGCCGAAACGGTGCGCCGACCGAATGATGTGGGTGAGCTCCTGTGTCGTGACAGGGCGATACACGACCGAGATAGCGGCCAGGACCTCTCTGCACAGCCTCTGCGTCTCTCGAGTCGGCGATGTGGTCCATCATGCGCTGGTACAGAGGCCCCAGGCCAGGCGGGAACGTCTCGAGGACGCTGAGGGTGTGTCGCTTTCGGACCTCCCGGCTAGCGAGCTCTTGACAGACCAAGGCCACCCAGAGGAAGGTGTCGTCGGAGTTGTCGATGAGGTGCTTCTGCACGGCATCGCGGGTGGGGCCATCGTACTTCTTGAGCCGCGTCAGTTGACTCACTTTGTGTTGAACGTACGCCCGCACGGCAGCGGCAATGGAGTTTGCGTTCAGCTCGAGACGCAGGCCGACGCTGGACGCCGTGCCGTCCAGCGTCTGCTCGATGGCCGGCCAGTTGCGGCTCGAAACAATCCACTTGGCGTGGGACGTCGTCGAGATGAAGCCGAGAAGCCGCTGCATGTCCGTCACGCACTCGTCGAGGGCGTCGATGACGAGGATCTTGCCCTCCAAGGCGGGGTCGGCCAGCATGGCCGTGAGCGCCTGCGACATGGCGGACCAAGCGTTGACATCCTCGAAGAGGCGCCTGCCCGCGTGCCTGTACTCTTCCTGCAGGTAGGAGATGAGGGGAGGGTGCTGACGGACGAGCATGTAGAGGAGGCCGCGCAGCACGGCCGTCGCGCTGCTGAGACGCTCGTCGGTGGCCTGGCAGAAGAAGTACGCGGCCGGGGGCGCCGTTGGGGATGCCTTCTCGAGCTCGTCGACGACGCCGCAAAGGAGCATCGTCTTGCCCTTGCCCGGGTCGCCCCTGACCCACAGCAGGCGTGTGTGCGGATCGTCGCGCCATCGCAGGAAGTCGCGGTGGCCGAGGATCCAGCGGTACGAGTCCTCGAGGAGGCCGCCCTTGGTGGTCTCGATGCGCTGCTTGTCGTGGCGTGGGTCGGTCACGCGCAGGTCGGCGAGCAGTTGGTCGGATGCGGCTCCTTTGCAGTCGGTCAGCTAGGAACGGCGCGGCGGGGCGGCAACGTACCGATATAGATGTCCCGCGCAGTGAAACCTCCGGCGCCCGAGTGCTGGATGCCGTGGCCGCGGAACTCGGCCCAGGCACTCGCATCACGGGAGCTGTCGCGGTGGACTGGCATGGTTTCGAACTTGGCCGTCTCCTTCGTTATGGAGATGTGGATAGCTTTTGGGATGCGAGATGACCGATCAGGGAGCCATCTGCGGCAGTTGGCGCTGGGGCAGCCGGCGCAGCCTGATCCAGCGACGGCGTCTGCATGGCGACAACCAATCGCAGCGGGTACGAGCATTCGCCAAGTCCCTGTCACGTTTGTCGCGAGTCCTCGCAGCGCATGCGGAGACGCACGCAGCTGTGTCTACAGGACTACATTTCGCAGACTTGCACTGAGCGAAATAAGCCACGACGAGATGAATGTTTTTAGGTTGACAGGTATCACACTACCCCGCGATCCAGTGGAGTGGTGCTTAGTCAATCACGGGCCATCGCCTTGGTGGGGTACGACTGTCGGGCCGTCCCGGGGAGGAACTACTATCGTCTGAAGGATGAAACCCAGTGGTACCAAGTCAGAATACATTTCTCCGTCTGTTCACCCGATGCGCAGGTCCCTGCCGACCGAGAAGCTGCCCGCGCCTGAATGCTGGATACCGGTGCCGTGGAACACATGCCCGGCCGGTCCACCGCTGGTTGCCCCCGCAGAGTCCGTCGGTGCAGGGGAGAACTCCTCGGGATCCAAGTAAGAGAGCAGCTCCTTGGCGCACGCAGCGGCTGCCGCCGCTGCGAAATGGTGACACTCGTCGTTCTTGTGAGAGTCAGCGTAGTCGGAGATGCCGCGGATGACGATGCAGGGAAACTCGCTCATGAGCCCGGCCGCCTCCATCTCGAACTGGAGTGGCTCGGGTGGGCCGACAACCGCGACTTGGCTGCAATCGACGAACTCGTCGGCAGTCTCTTTCTCGTCAAGATCGAGCTGGGCCGTGGCTGCTAGGTCTGTGACGGCTTCGTGTGATGCTCTGCAGGATGAAGCTGTCGCGATGCTCCTATAAATCCGGAACACTAGCCGGATACTCGGCCGGTTACTCCCTCTCGTTGACTTTCTCAACAGGGAAACGTACGGCGCATTCCTCCCTGTACTCTCGGAGCTGCGTCATCTTCTCCACCTCTGCATCCATTTCGGCGCGCACCTCTGGGTCGAGCAGCTCGGCTGCGTCGCCACCGTCGTGTAGCACCCTCCAGTAGATCGTGTCGACATCATAACTCTTTCGAGACGCGAAGTTGAACCAGAACCGACCGGTCTCCCACGATCTACGCATCCGCACCGAGAGCCGCCGGTCGTGTCCGCGATCGTCCCAGCGTTCTTCTCCCTCCACCGCCTCGAGCGCTCGAAGGAACTGCTCCATCCGAGGCTCGTAGAGGTCTCGGAAATCCTGCACCGCGTTACGATCGACCCAGCTGCCGGGGTCGGCCAGCAGTAGCCACCAGGGCGGGTCGTACGAAAACTGCGCGGGCATAGCGTTAGTGAACTCCCAGTCGAGCACGGCCGTGATCTCTAACGTCTTGGGGTTCACAAGCATGTTTGCTGGCCGGAAATCGTCGCAGAATGGTATGAAAGGGCCCGCGTCGTCTTCGGCGCTGCAGTAGTGATCGACGAGCTGAAGGTAGCGATGCCGGGCGATATAGCGAGCGCGAGCGACCTCGGGGCTGGCCGCGAGGTTTCGCTGGGTGTGTAGGTGCGTCAGGTGCTCATGGGCCACGTGCTTGAAGAAGTCGCTAGCGTGGGCAAAGCTCGCGGTAGGAAAGTCGTCTGTCGGGTAGCCTGCAGACGTCGCCAGTTCGTTCATGTTGTATGTGAGGGGCCTCCTGGAGGAGGACCACCCACCATCTCCAAGCTCTTTTGAAATAGCACCAATGCGCTTGAACTCGAGTCGAGATAACTGGAGTAAGTACCCGGCCGCCTGCCGGTAGAACTTATCCAGCACGAAACTGTCCAGGTCCGGATTCAGCATTATTTCTTGCTGCTCATCATCGGTTGGTTTTTGGAGGATTCTCGAGGCCAGAGTGCCCTCTACAAAGTCCATGATGATAAAGGGGCCGAGCTGCTGGGGACTCTCGTTGGCCAAACCCCAACTATGTATAAAAGGAACCGGGATTGTGGTGTTCTGGCGTATGTACTCGATAGCGCGTACTTCGTTGATGAGCTTCTCCTCTAGAAAGACCGTGGAGATGTGACCGGGCTTCGGGAAACGGATAATGGCGTCTGGTCCGTCATCCTCGAATCTGATACGGAAGCCCAGATTGAACGAGCCTTTGAGGAAGCCGACGACCTCGGTGGCTCGACCCTTACCTCGGCGGTCGGCGACGAATCTTGCCAAGTCGATCTTTGCATCTGACGCTTTGCGGATCCAAACCCGTGCTTGATCGTCACTGTTGGACTCTTCGATGGTATCAAAGCAGGTGCTCAAAAAAAGAGTGTTGTGGTTCATTGTGACCTTGCCACAAGGTTGGATTCAAGGTGACAGGTCTCAGGAGGTCATGTTGTTTTGCGGAGGGGAGGAAGCCAATCTGAGCCATTGGGCCGCGTGCCATGCACGAGGGAGACGTTCGATTGGCTGACCAATCGCGGATTCACGACGGGCGTTCCCGGCCGACCACAAATGTTCGCGCTGCACCGCTTTACGCTTGTGCAGCAAGGCCCGGGCCGTGCCGTTCTGGAATAGCACGTAGTCCCTGCCGCCCGAAGGGAGTGGTGTTCATGCTGCGCCCACAGTATTGTACCATTCTCAAAGGTGTCGATTCCGCGGCGTAGGTGCTGCGGTGGCCGGCAGGCGTGGTGTGGCGATGGAGGCAAGCACCGGTTGTCCTCGCACGGTGTGGAATATGTGCCAGGGAGATACTTCCTGGGACCGCGGTGTTGCCCTTGTCGACGGGGCGCATTGGCCGAGGCAGATGTGGTCTGTCGGCACGTCTAATTTCCTGGACACTCGCTATCAGTTAGTGCAGGGCTCCGATCCACGCGTTCGGCTTGTACCATGCGGGTGCGCTTCAGCTTGGCAGGTGAAGGAGTCGGGCCAACGGCGTCTCTCCGTCCCGACTGCCCGAGGCATCGCGGAAGGCTTCTCGAAGCGGCTGTGTTGAAGTGTCCCGACGCGGATGTGGCGCAAGCGCTGATCCACGGCAGGCCGGCGCCGGGCCGGAGACAAACTGCGCGACCGACGTCTCAAGACAGGACCGCTGCCAGTAGCTGCCCCGGTGCCATACTTCGTGCGCCGCTCCGCTCCGCTCTATTCCGACGCGCTTCCTCAGGAGGTCCAGCAGCGTCAAGTCGTTTGCATGACAGTGGCAGTTCTTGAGAGCGAGCGAATTACCCGCAACGCTTTCTACATCGCAGTCAGCCAGCTTCGCCTGCGGTCCGCTTGTCAGGCACGTCGCTTTGTCCGGAGACCATGCATGGTAGCTTGCCGTCTCTATCATTTGCCAACTTTCCAGTACTCTGGGTGCGATGCCGCAAATGGGAACGTCGCGGCGCAGTGATTTCGCAGGCCTGCGTCGACGTAGCTTCGTCCGTCACGACATGCCGCCGCGCTCCGTTAATTGCACTCAGACCTGTAACAAGCGAGCCGGACAAACAGGAGATACATTACGATAGCCAACAGTCAACAGCCAACAGCCAACTCGGCGTAGGTTTTCTGCTCCAAATCCATGTACTGAATTGTCCAACCCTTTCTTTGATGACTCCTCAACGCCCGCGCGTCTCTCTGTCGGAGGGCTGCAGCCTTTTGCTTACACCCCTCCTCGTCCAAGTCGTCACCTACCAGCAGCACCCAGATGGAGCCGGGCCCCTTGAAGGTCCGCATCAGAGCTTCAGCGGATTCCGTATCCTTCCACCAATTCCAGTCTTCGACAAGCAGCCTCCGAATGTGGCCGAGCTGGGCTCCATAGTGGGCCGAAACCTCCTCCAGATCTTCCCGGTCGACGTCCTCTATGAGACAGAGCATGTCGGATTGAGGGTTGAAGTAGGACGCAACATTTTGTTGTTTGGGGTTCTGAATGAGCCTGTGCGCCCTCAAGAAGAGCATCCTCGACTCACGGCACACGTGAAGTGCGACGGGAATAGGGCATTTTTCGAACGGGCCCTCTTGGGCACCCTCAGCCCCGAAATCATGCTCCAGCCATGACGACAGGCGGCTAGTTGGGCGAATGCATAGATATCCCTTGCCGGGCGCATCGTAGTGGGCGACGTCGAAGGCCCTGGGCTCTGACCAGGTATGTTCCTAAATCATGGCTCGAACTTTCTCGGGGAGAAGGGCAAACCGTGGACGCGAGGCGTGAGAACCTGCGTTGTGTCAGTAAAGGTCTGGATAAGAGAGACATCGATCAGAGCATACGTGGGATGGCAATCCTCTGTCCAGCCAAGGAGGGGTTAACCTGCGACTGTCAGTGTGAACGAGGAGGGCATGGAAGACACCCACTCGAAGCATTATCGCCGCTTCGTGTTCGTGTCTGCGAATAAGACGCTAATGCGTCCTCTCGGGCTCTGATTTCCTGCGCAGCCACTTCATTTTCATACTGAAGTAGCTGTATCCGGACCCTGTTTAACTCGATTTTATGCCGGAGAAGGGGTAAGCCGAGGTCGATCTCCGCTTAAGACGCGGTCACCTTGTCGCGCAGGTGGCTGTGGAGGGTGGAAAGTGTGGAATTCCCGCATCGTGTCGGCTTCGGTGATCACGTCTACATGCGTGAGAAGTGGCCGGTCAGGACGGATTCTAGGATGCTTGTTGCCTTTTATCTTGGGAGAGTCGCTCTCGGTTAGGGCACAAGCGTAGTTGCATAAGTGATGCTATTCTTGGGCGTCTTAGCGCCAACGGCCAGGCCGGAGCTCCGGAAGGTGTCCGTGGGCGTGACCACCCTGCTTATGGCCGGCTTCGTAACTTCCTAGGAAGTCAGCGCTGGTCGACGCCCAGCCCCTCGACTAAGTATTCTCTCCTCGCTTCCTTGTGCGACTGCAGCCGCGAGAGCAGCAGCCGCACGACCACCACGCTGTGGCCCAGGGCTCTCCTGGCGTACATGTCAGTCCTATAAGAGGCATCGTCGACCCGATCTACCCAAGCGATGCAAAGATGCCCTGCTGCCTTGATATCCTGGCGCGAATGGCCAAAGTTAGCCGAGGACGAATATGGCCATTGCCTGCTTTCGACCGCCTATAAAGCATAAAGATAACCCCTCTGTCCTGAGCACTTGCTTAGCAGACGAGTATCGCTAATATAGAGTTTAATAGACTCTTAATAATTCTTCTAGCTTTGCCCCTTTCTGGGGCCTATTCCTGGGTCGAGCGCCTTAGACGCCTCGACCTAAACGGTATAATAGTCGGTGATCCCGGTTATATTCGGGGCTTTATTTCCCGCCTTAACCTAACCTTTAATAACCTCCGAATACAGCACTACCTTCCACCGAATAGTAGGAACGTAGAGCTAGGTATCCCCCTAACGGACCGTATCTATAAGGACTTATAGCGAGTTTTAAGGTCGGGCGATAAGTTCCCCCGGTTACGGGCGTGGCCCGGAGACTTCGTCGCTCTATAATACTAGGAGAACGGGTATATTACCCTCCTAGAAGTAACTCCGTATAAGGAGTATAGTAGTATAATCTATATCTACGGTACTTAGACTCCCTCTAAGGATAATACCTTACTCTCTATACACCGCGTCTAGACCGCTAATAGCACTAGCAGTAATAGGAGAGGCTCCCTCGTAGCCGTTAGGCCCTTTAACGATAGCCAGTGCTACTAGATTAACGGCGGGTATATATCGGTCGCTTACTAGTACGTATTCAGCAAAGCCCCGGCGGACCCTTAAGGCGCTGACCTGTAGTGTTAATCCGATATTAGGCTACCTAGCGATATATATAATACGTACACCCTCTACTGGGTCTGGGAATAGCCTTCTAAGCTAGCCGCTCTAGATACGCCCGCTGAAATCTACACCAGCTGCATAGACATTGACATTCTTCCACAAGTTCAACAAGGCGATGTCTCTTATGTCGACGGGCAGGACTTGAACTGGGCCGGGATCAAGGAACAGATGCTGGCAGGCTAGGTCGTCGACTGACGTATTCGCCATTCTATGGCCGGTAGCAAGTATCCATCGCTTTACCGGGTTGGGCAGGCCTTAACGGGAAGCACAGTTTTGTTAAGCATGAATAGATGTGTTCTTCATTGTCCCATTCTGCCAGCGAAAAGATAAAGACAACGGCAGATTGCCCGACACGCTTCTGTGTTCGTCCGATATCTCCATCTCACAAGAATCGAGGTTACGCCAAGTATGATGCACAGTGAATCAGGGACGAATGGTATAAGCGCCAAGCCCTTTTCCTCGGGTCCTGCCCTGCTACTCCTATCTTGATGGCTCTTGGTTCGTGCTATTGCTTTGGTATCTGGCCTTGTCCCTGCGTGACTGCTGTAGAATCTCGTGATTGGAGAACGCCTGCGCTCCCCGTCCTCTTTCAAGCACGCTGTTTTATCCTTCCTATAGACTAGCATCTGTCATGCTTCGCAGAAATAAGCACCATTAGAACCAACCACCACAGCTCCTTTTGATCTCTCTTCAGCAGGAACCTGTGATTCATCAACTCTTTGATGCCAGGCTTGGAGACAGCCAGAGTGAACATGTCAAAGGCCGCGTCCGACCAGCGATCAGGGTGAGACAGCCCAGTCACTGTAGGCCCTGCCTTCTCCTTATCCATCAGCTTCATCATCAACCCGCTGAACGACTCTAGAAGCTTCGTGCCATCACCGTCTCGTCGGCAGTTGTCAATATCGGAGATTTTGACTTCTCCAGCAGCATTGACCAGGATGTTCGCGGGAGACAGCCGCTCATGGACCAAGTTATTCTGCAAGAGAAATTCGACACCGGAAAGAACCTTGATAGCTGTTAGTTCTGCCTTGATTCGTTCCAGGAACACATACCTGATGCAAGATAGAACTGAGCTGCTCCTCGTTAGGGTAGATTGGCGACCGGCCTAGATGCCGGAGAGACGTTTCCATGAACTCTGAAATAAGAAAGTTGTCTTGTAGATCGTAAGAACTGTATATCTCCACAGCCTTGACGATGTTTGGATGACATAGTTGAAAGCGGTGTACATGCTCGTCGGCATTAGGTCCCTTGATCGTGCGAATCATCCGAACTTGACCGGAGCCACGAGCCGTGACAACGCCAAACATGTGACCAAATTTGATTTGGTATCTGTCGTTATATTGCTTCCGGGGCGAGCCGGCTAGCATCCGCACAGCATTTCCCTCCTGAGCCTCAATCGTTCGCTTGATGAGGTGGCTTGGGCGCAGTAGTTTAGGCTTTTTGTTGGCGCTGGTTGGTTCACTGTCGGATCGAGGGTTGAAGTAGGAGGCAACATTTTGTTGCCTGGGATTCTGAATGAGCCTGTGTGCCTGCAGAAAGAGCATTCTCGACTCGCGGCACACGTGAAGGGCGAAGGGCACAGGGCATTCTTCGAGCGGGCCCTCTTCTGCGTCCTGAGGCCTCTCCAGCCATGACGGGACGCGGCTGGTCGGGCGAATACATAGACATTCCCCGCCCAGCGAGTCGTAGTGGCCGATATCGAAGGCCATGGGCTCTGGCCAGGTATGTTCCTAAACCATGGCACGAACCTTCCTGGGGAGAAGGGCAAACTATGGGAAAGCCGGGCGCGAGACTGGAGGGCCTGCGTCTCTGGTAGATAGGGCGCTACGGAGGAATGCTAATATACGTGGCATGGCAATCTTCCGTCGGTCCAAGGAAGGTTTATCCTGTTAAAACCGTCAGTGTGAACGAGGAGAGCTAGGAAGACACTCACGCGAAGCACCATCGCGATTTTTTGTTCGTATCCGCGGGCAGATTCTAACGCCTCCTCTCGGGCGCTTATCTCCTGCGTAACCGCTTTATTTTCTTGCAGAAGTAGCCGTATCCGGAGCTTATTTGACTCGATTTGGTGTCGGAGGAGGGGCACCTCGTTATCGACTGCCGCTTGAGCTGCGGTCGCCTTGTTGCGCAGATGAATATGGTAGATAGAAAGTGTGCTAGTCCACATCGTGTCGGTTTGGTGATCACGTCTACAGGCGTGAGAAACGTCACGCAGGCCTCCCTACCTTGCTTTATATACTTGGAGGAGTAGCTCGCGTTAGGGCCGAAAGCGTAGTTGCGTTGAGTGATGCTATTTTTGGGGCCAGTTGGGTTTCCCTTGGCGCAAACCCTTCCGGCCGAATATGTCACCCGCCCCCACCTACTGTAACACGTTGTCGCAGGCCTCGTAACTTCTTAGGAAGTCCTGGCTACCGCGACGCGGCCTATAAGGCTACCACCACACTAGGAGCTTTTGGAGGGTGGTAGGTTTCAGCAGGACTTAACGTGCACTTTCTGTGAGAGAAGCATGCGAGAATTGAATTACCACGAGCATCGGTGATCCGAGCTGCCAACTAGAGCATTGCAAAGATGCCCTGTTGCCTTGATATACTAATGCGAATGGCCAAAGTCGGCCGAGGACGAATTTAGCCATTGCCTGATTCGACTTCGCTTATAAAGCATGAAGCGGACTCCCCTGGTACCGGGTAGTCGCTCTAGCAGATAAGCATCGCTAATATAGAGTTTAATATACTTATCACGATTCTTCTGGCTTTGCCCCTTTCGGGCGCCTATTCCTGGGTTAAGCGCCTTAAACGCCTTGACTTAAACGGCACTATAATCGGTGAGCCTGGCTATATTCGGGGCTTTATCTCCTGCCTTAACCTAACTTTTAACGACCTTAGAATCTATAGGGACTTATAGCGAGTTTTATAGTCGGGCGATAAGTTTCCCCGGCTATAGGCGCGCCCTAGAGACTGTATCGCTCTTTAGTACTAGGAGAATAAGTATATTACCCTCCTAGAAGTAAGTCCGTATAAAGAGTATAGCGGAACGATCTTTATCTACGGTACTTAGACTCCCTCTAAGGATAATACCTTAGTCTTTATTTATCGTGACTAAAACACCGATAGTACCGGTAACGACTAGAAAGGCTCCTTACTAGCAGTTCGACCCTTTAACGATAGCTAGTACTACTAGATTAATAATAAATACTTATTAATCGCTTATTAAGACGTATTTAGAAAAGTCCCCGCGGACCCTTAAAGCGCTGACCTATAGTGTTAAGCAGATATCCGCCTTCCTAGCGATATACGTGATCCGTACACTCTCTACTAGGTCTAGGAATAGCCTTCTAAGCCGCCCGCTATAGATACGCCCGCTGAAATATACACTAGCTGCATGGACATTGACATTCTTCCAGAAGTTCAATAAGGCGAGGTGTTCTATGTCGGCGGGCAGGACTTGAATTGCGCCGGGATCAAGTAGCAGATGCTCGCCTGCTGATGTGTTCCAGGGTGTGTCCCTGAGCTAGTTAGGAAGCCGGCTTCCATTCATCTAGTACTACTACAATATTTCTTCCGTTGGATAACCAGATGTTTCAGTGCTTAAACAAAAAAAATCTTCGGTTAAGTTAGGGCAGTCCTTTGCCTTAATGCCACGCCCTTTCCTATTGTATAAACTGAGCTTCTGTCCTGGATTTTCGCGGCGAACTTCATCTATTGCTTGGATGACTGATGAGCGGCGACATTGCCTAGCATCTTCCAGGTTACCGTCTTTCCGGACTATCATAGTCATCAGTCGGTGGTCGGGCTCCGTTGCTTGTTGTCCATCTTGCGGCCCAGCCTGGAGCTCGAGCTGCGGAATGAATGTTGTGACCGCCGAGCTCCTACCAGCGGCGGTGGCCCTGCGAGGCCCTTTAGCTGTTGCCTTGGATTGGACCTTGGCAACTGGCCCATCTCTGAGCCGGTCTCTCTGCGCTTTCCTTTTCCTCAATGTTTGGCGTGGCTGTTTTCGCTCTGAATGCCTTGAAAAAGCTGGGGCGTCTCTCATTTCGTCATCTTCATCAGCTTCCGGAGCACATAGTTCCAGCGATTCGTCTGAGCCGGATACCCCTGCTTCCTCGGGCGCATCCGGCATGTCATCTTCATTTCCTGAACCCTCGCGGTTCTTGATCTCATGAATGCCCCAAAAAGCATGGAAGACAGATCTCCGAACAAACAGGGAGGTAACATCGGATCCCCTCTGCACCATACATGTAAACAAGTCTACTGTATAGAAGTGACGGTCGTGAGCATAAGCCTTGGAGTACTGGCGCCCACAGCGTCGAGCAATTGGTTCTCCGTGACGATCAGTGATCAGCTCGGGACTGCCGGGCTCGTTTTGGATAGGCTGCGCTTCCTTAAGGATCTTGACTTGCATATCAACCAGCTTGTCGAAGTTCTTCCCCCAGTCGAAGCCTGAAGGCGGCCGAGCGGCTTGGAGAAGGTTCGAAGCCACTTGACGTTCCAGGTCCACAGAACACAGCCGAGATATCTCATCAGAATCAAACCCCTTGCCTTTAGCTTGCATAGCTAAGTGAACCCAGGCACTCTCGTCATACTGCAGAGGCTCCGGCTTCTCTTCATTATCTTCCAGGAGCGGGTTCTCGCCTGAAAGCTCGACAGCGGTCTGCATGATATAGAGATAGAGAAGCTTGAGGTTTCCGAGAAAATCTGATTCAGGGCTGAAGACCGAGGCATGGGGGAGAGTAAAGGCGCTCCAGGCCAATGACTGTACGGTGACGGGAAGGCGATCCTTGCCGGATATCAGCCTTCTCATGACGCTGGTGCACTGCTGCAAGTAGTAGAAGTCCATCTGCAAGGAATAGATCGTCGGAATCAAGTAGTGGACGTTTCTCAGTCGCCTAATCACTTGTTCCCTGGCGGATTCGTCTTCCAGGTACCAGAGCACCGCATTTTCCGACACGGCAGCAGAAACGTAAAGATCGTCCTGATGTGACACTCCGGGGGCACGGAGCTCGAAACTTTGGACCGTCTCTTCATCCACAAGCCTCAGGGCTGTGTCAGATCCCATGATGAAGGCAAAGGTGTCATGTATGAGGCGGAGGTAGTGTACGATCTCCTAGACAGAAGTAAGCAACCAACCTGAACCATCCACTTTAATCCCGGGCCATACCTCGTCACATCCTTCAGTTATTATTCTTTTCCAGACACCTAGTTTGAAGTGCTTTCGTTGGCCTGGCATCTCAAGAACGAGGCGAATTGCCCCAGCCAGACTGTCGCGCTTGTAGAGCCTCTTCGCTGTGTCAACCCTGCTCTTACTGCCGAGCCTTCCTAGCCATCTCTTTGCATTCGGTGACGTCAATGGATATTTGAGAATGTTCAGAAATATGAAGCCTTCAGAACGTCTCCCTTCGTTATGAGAGTCTTCCATCAAAAGACGCTTTGCCTCGGTGGAAAGGCCTCAACACTTAGCACTCGAAATTTCCGCTGACTGGGCTTTGGCCTACCAACATAGAGTCTGACCGTCCACCAGGGATGGAGCTTTTTGGACTCTCTTAACGCTGCGAGGCGATGCTTGCCTTGAAGGCACTCAATTTGCAAACCTGGAGGCAGGTATAGGGTGGGTGGTTCAACATCTCGCAAGTTCTCGATGGTGAGGCTAGAATGTGCCAACGCAGTTTGGAGCACATCAGCCGATATAGAGCCAGGAATGGAGTGAGCTGGGCTAAGACGGTTGCACCCTTCCAACTCGAAAATCTTCACGAGGCGCTCCACATTATCTTTATCGACTTCGTCTATTTCTTCCGGCCCGATGGCAAAAAAAAGAGACGCCAAGTCAACTTTCACAGTCCCTTGCAACTTGGACACTATTTCGTTGTTGATGTGCTTTAGCGACGTCATGGTGTTTATGGGCCTGAACCCAAGGATTTGGTACGTGAAGGTGGCTAATCGAGTCCTTCTTATAGCATGACTGGAGACTTGTCAGATGTAGGGATCAGACATGTCAGGACTCGGACATGTCCAGCATAGGACTTGTCAGGATTGGGACATGTCAATGACAGGAATAAGACATGTCAGGAATTGGACATGTCAAGAATAGACATGTCAAGTGCGAGAAATGGACATGTCAGGCGCCTTATGGGTGAAACGGACCCCAAGATGGACGAAAACCATCGAAGGTCGAGGTGGACGAAGCTGGCATCGGCCGATAATGACAGGCCAGAAATGGCTACCTAGCCCCGCAACTTTTGTGTATAAATAAAGAATCGGCCAACACTTGGAAAACTCAGCTCAGTTAGAAGAGTGGGAAGGCAACTTCGCAATGTCGGATGCAAAGCGCCATACTCGCTTCATCGAGGACAGTCCACTAGATGCCTACGGGGCGCAGCAGGTGGCAGGGCGCAGTACACGAAAGCCGACCCAGCGTCATAGCCGCTTTCCCGTCCGGCCAACTATCCGGAGGGAAGGCCGAGACCTCGTCCCGGTACTCACCGGTTCGCCCTGGAAACACTATGATACAAAGTACCGGATCCACTTGGGCTATTCATTCGGGGTTGTCACTGCTCGCAAGTCACATGAAACCAGTATGATCCGGTCAATAACTGGGCAGAACACCGACGAGCAGATACAGTACCTCCGCCAGATTTGCCACCCCAATATCGTCGCAGCACTAGAGATATATTCTTGTCCCAAGGAAGGTTGCTTCCTACTTTCGGAGTTCATGCCCACGACCCTCCGGCATCTTTGTCGGGCACCCATATATCCAAGCGAGCAGCAGCTCAGCTCCATTCTGCACCAGGTATGAGACTTACTTTAGTGACTACGGGCTTTACTGAGATGGTTATAGGTCCTCTCCGGCGCGATGTTTCTTCTAGAAAGCGGCCTAGTTCACGAAGAGCTCTCTGTCGCGAATGTACAGGTCAACCTAGAAGGAGAAGTTAAGATTGGGAACGTTGAGCGTTGCCGTAAGGGTGGTGATACTTTCAAACTCTTGGAGTCGTTCGGTCGCCTGACGATGAAACTGATGGACAAGGAGAAAGCCGAGGACGCAGTTCCAGGTCTGACCTATCCAGAAGATTGGTCTCAAGAAGCCTTCGACATGTTCACTATGGCTAACTCAAAGCCTGATATCAAAGACCTGCTATGCCATCCATTCATGCTGAGGAGGGAACAGAAGGAGTTGAAATGGCTGGTCCATTCTGTGCTTATTACTGCCTACCATGAGCGAGAGGAGACGTAGATTCATTGGAGACTATTATTGCGATGATTCTTTTCTAACGGCGACTATCTTGTGTATTGCTGTTCATCCAGCCATCCAGCAGCAGGTAAACCATGTTCCCTAGGTCGTTCCGTCAATAGACACGATCCAGGCACCGCACCATCAGGAGGCAACTCAGCTCACACCCTGCTGGCCAAGAGGCTTTCAACAGGATATGCTTGCTTTACAGACTGGGTCGTTGTTTGTTACTGCGCGGCCACTTCGGGTACCTGAGAGCAGCGGGACGCCTTGGCATCAGCTGTGAGGGTCTCGTATCCAAATCAAGCAATGATGCTGCCTAGGATCAACCGACCACGATCATCGTCAAGCCATTTGACACAAAGCGTCATACTCATTTCATAGAAGACAACCGGGACTCAACGCTGCCAACAACCTCTCGTGTACGGTCCTCCCTACTTCATTGTCTTCTCGAAAGCGATATAACAACTGGCGACCGCTGCGCAGAGGCTCAGTACCACCAACGGCTTATCACAGGTCGGACTACAACTGAGTTGCTTAAAATAGATACCTGGCTCAGGGGTATAATAGGGGTCGGTCCCCAGCACCGCCCGTGTTCCCCTTCGCAACTTTCATCTTCCCTCCCTCACTTGTCACCTTCCCCCCTTAGAGTTACATCACTGCCGCCTCCATGGATGCCCCCAAGAAGTCGTCTAGACGAGGGCCGAGGAGAAAGAACTACATGAAGCAGCAAGATGGCGTCGAGATCGACACCTCAATCGTGAACAACAAACCAGTTAACAAGAACGTCGAAGACATAACCGAAAAGAACTACGAACGGCAACTGCAGAATTGGGATGACTTGTGAGTTCTTAAGCCGGCATCCGTGCAATACGTCATCTCACCAGACCAGCGTATAAGAGCATGGCCCACGGAGTGTAGACTCCCTTGAGGACCTCAAAGAGTATGTGTTCCGCATTGGAATGGCCATGAGAGGCGGAAAGCTTCCAGACGAAAGGCTTTCATGGAAGGGCCTCAATTCGTATTGGAAAAAGTTTACCGCCGCCTACAACCGTGAACGAGGCACCATACCAAAAGACCATCTCACATCGGTTACCCGTGTAAGCATTCTTGCACTTTCTTTAGAACATTCGCTTACTCTTCTCAGCTCATTGAGCCACGCGGTGCACTGGGAAAGCGTCTTAACATCGTGGCAGACAAGGGACCTCGGCGCCATGCCACCGCTGAGGTATTGACCTGGGCGGGAGAGTTCTTTTGGACTCTCGATTGGAAGATCTTCGCCCGACCAAGATTACGCAACGATCTATGGGCGGCCCTTCTCCAGTCAGTGTTTACAGCCGCGCGAGTCTCTGATTATCTCGAGTCTTCCTCTCGATACAACAGCAACATAGGGCTCCACTACAAGGTGACGTTGTTGATCAGCTATTGCTTCAAGCACTGACCTCGGCTCCAGGATACCCAATTCATTGTGTACCAAAATGAGAGAGGAGAACCCGAGTTCGCGCTTCAGTTGACTAAGTTTTTGAAAGGAAGATGCCATCTTCCCAGCACGTTGTAAGTGGAGCAGCTGGCTTGACGAGCTTCGTGGTCTGACAATCTAGGCCTACGCCTGACATTCATGAGCGCGGAAAATTGGAGCCCCAGGCGCTGTACACCAATCCCATTCTGTTTTTGTTAGTCATATTCTGCTCTGCGAGGGCTTTGAAACACTACCAGGGATTGGATGGGCTTTTGAGGCTTCTGGAGTTGAGGCCTAGAGCCAAGGAGATCATCCCCATCCAGTGGCATGGGAGCGTTCTCAACTCACCCATTTTCTGCGGCGCAAGTGGGAGAATCATGACAGCAGGGCTCTTTTCCAAAGAACTGAGGTCTTTGCTTATTAGGGCAGGCTTTCCAAATCCTCCGGGCCTTCACTCTTTCCGGGCGGAAGGTCTTACTAATATTGGTGCGTAGAGCCCATCGCGTGTTCTGGCGTCAGCTCACATAGTATAGATGCGAATCCCAACTGCTCGGACATTCAGAGACAGACAATGGCGGGGCATGTGAACAACCATATCCAGGCCCGACACTACGCGAGCCGAAACCCAGGCATCGACAGCCAGGCAGCCTTTATGCGCACTCAGGCCAGGCTCATGAATATAGGGGAGCTCTTTCGCAACCTCGAGATTTCATGGGAACCGGAACTGTGGCACTCCCTCCCCATAGCGAAGAAGGAACAACTCTCGATGAGCGATGAGTATAGGGAGATTGAGGCACAGATCAGGGCGTTTACAACCACTAAACTCGAACTGCCTATGGACTCGCCGACAGACCCTGAGTTCAAGCACGAGGCCAAGCACGAGGTCATCACTATGTCTCCAGCCGAGGTGGACGAAGCACCTCTTGCCCATCCCGTTCGCAAGCTCAGACGCGACCTTGAGAGCCTCGAGAAGAAATCCCTTAACATGCTATGGGAGGAGACTTCCAAAGGAATGGTGGTTGGCGACAAGCGCACGTTCGTGTGTAGAGGGATCAGTCGACCCTTTTCGAGGCTCCGTTCGGTCATGCCGCTCCGTCGACAGTTGGCAGATCTTCTCACGATACCGGCTCGCTTGAGAAGCACGGAAGGGAAAGCAGCCCTTGTGGCTCTGGTAAAGCTTTGCAATTCCAAGACGGAAGCCGACCGGCCCGGCCTGGGTGCGACTTGCCACTGCTCAAGGTCAAGCTCGTGAGTATACCTTTCACCCATGAACAGGGGCCCTCTAACAGGCCAGGGATCATCTGCATATCTACAAATGTACAAAGAAGCAGTTCTCGTTCGCAGAGTTCTGTTTCTTCTGCAATCAGTGGCTGTATGACGCCGAGGCGTGGGAGCGACACTGCCACGATCACTTGACGCAGGACCTCATTCCGATGGAGTTGTCCTGGAAAAGGGTTGAGACGACTTTCTTGCCGGGTCACTGTCCTTTCTGTCTTTGGGATACAGGTCTCGGGTGCGCAAAACGACTTCAATCATTCTGTTCCTTGTCTGACTGGGAGACGCACATCAGAGCTCACGGCGTGTCATGGCAGGAACGGTGCCCAAACCTACGTTGCGAAGGCAGCTTTCACGACGGTGAATCATACCAGAACCATCTGCACGACCTACATCGCGTGCCGAAGAAGCTCCTCCTGCCTGCCCAGACAAGCCTCAAGAGGGGGGTCGATGATGTCAGCCAGGAGGAGCTTCCCGCCAAGAAGGCCAAACTCGGAGATGGTCCGGTCGAGGCACGTTTCGTCTTTCATTACTGTGACCCAGGAGAGACGTTTTCGGGCAAAGGCGGGCTGGCCTGAAGTCTCCAGCCCAAGAGGAGGCATGTTCTATTCCGGGAATGGACGATTGTGGTCATCAGGTGGACGGATATGGCCACCGCCGCCGGTAGGCTGGGATGTCGGTTGTTACATCTAGAAGTGCGACGCAAGAGACGGGGGCGGAGCCTGTACAACAAGATCTTCGAGTTCGGCGAGATCTTCAACATGAACATCACCATCATCGCCCAAGACAGAGGTAGCGGGACTACGAGGTCTTCCAGCCGGTACGAGACGTGAACTGGCCTCCAGCCATGAAAGACATCGTAAGATAGCCACCGCCGATCGTAGCGGAAGCAACTGACCGGACAGCGCCCCGAGATTCTCCACACCGGCCGCCCCATCCGCCAGGGTCGCAAGGGTCGCAAGGACCGCCAATCGAAATTGAGGCAAATGGAGAAACTGATTCGGCAGCGCAAGGTCCCAATGCCACCGAGGGTGTAGAAGAGAGGCTGAGAAACCCGCAGGCACCGGGTGCACTAGATAGTCCAATTGAATAACTTCTACTTTGTCTCCGTTTCAGCTCGGCAAAACGAAGTGAGATGAATGTGTTCTGATGGTCATCAGTGTTCTTCCTCCCTGGCATCATTTGAGGAGGCTGTGCGGCGGCGGCAACGCCGTGGATCGCGCGATCTGAACCACGATGGGGAAAGGTCCGCTCCTGACATGCCTAGTGCTTATCGGATCTGAGAATGCCGACCCAAACTGTCGGGTCGGCCCGCTATTTTCAGGGTAAGGACCGCTAAGGTTGAGGTATGGCTTCCCGGCATCTTCAGTGGCTGCCTAGCCGCCTTTCCATCGCGCTCCGCCACGAGCGAGGGCAAGAAGGTACCATCTGGGAGGGTGGACCCATCAGATTACCCTCGGGCCATGTTGATGATCTACCCGATCTCAACTCTGATCCGTTCAAGGGCAAAGATCCTTTGGTCCGGTTCATCCACGAGCAAGAAGCATCATCGGGAATCAAGTCGCCGACAAATGATCCAAGCTTCCCCGAGCTCATCGTCCGAGTGTCCATCACTGCGAGCCTTAGGCCGAAGAAGAAAATCCGGAACCTCTGCGAATACCACGCGAACGGAGGCGTTTCCATCGATTTGGCCGTCCGTGCCGTCAACTGGGGGGATTTGGGCATCCCTGATGGCAACGATGCCAAGCACATCATCTTTCACCTCGTCCGCCCAGCAAGCTGGCAGGATCTCATGCTTCCAGTCGATATCCCTGAATAGCCTACACTCAAACACGTCATCGCCTTTTGTTTTCAAATACAGGAGGCTCAGCTCGAATCTGCATCGCCCGGAGTCAACCTCGACCACGACCGTCCCCAAGTCTCTTTCCAACCTGCAATTCTTTGGGCTCGTGCTATCTTGGATCCTGATAGTTTGTGGCCACTGGGCTCAGTCGAATAGCTGTGGAAGGTGGGGTAAAGACATCGAGCAGCTCTCTGGGGTCTCGGGTCAACTGGGCGCACGGGCCACAACCGCCATGGGTGGCGGTTGTGGCCCGTGCGCCAGCAAACTGAGTGCGAGTTTGGTTAGTTAGGGGTACACGAGCATATTCAATTTCCGGCCGTTCTCAGCCCCCTTCCCTCAATGCGATGGTTCATTCGTTGTGACTAGCACTGAGAACCATTGCCATGTTCTCGGTGCCGGTGTTGATTCGGCAGCAATGAAGTTGCACCAGATAAGTGGAATACGTGTGACGCTGTCGAGGGAGCAGCTTTCTGATTGCCCCAAATTGGGGGGTCACGTGCGTGAATGGTCTGTGCTGACCCACCTCTCATGTACACAAACCCTCCCATCGTCGTATCTCGTGATGTCCCTCCCATCATTCGAGTACTTAAAGCGCCGTCTATCTCCCGTCTCCGGGCTCCCTGACATTCTTCATTTTCCCATCCCTTCCCCATGGCGGCCAATACCAGAAATGCCGCATCGCATCACCGCCCCTTCGCCGACCAGGCTCATCCGTCAGCCTCCCGGCATCGCCAGGCCTGCAACCCTGGCATGTGCCAACTCATCCCACCAGCGGACGAATGATCACACCGAGTGTCACGGTTCAGCAAAACTATTGACTCGGCGGCCGCTTCGGGGACCACGCAATACGAGGTTCTGGCTAGGATTCAAGCTGGGTGACCATAATCGGGGACCTCATGGAAGGGACGAGACACGGAAGGGAGATGGCGGCCTTCTGGGCATGACACTCGCTCGTCACCGGTCCTTCTGCTGAGAGGTGGAAAAAGGGGGCGGCGGCACGGGCGTCGCCGAGGCCCGGGTCAGAAGTGGATGGCTACATGCCGGGCATGACGCTCTCCTATCCGCCACGACGACTGGTCTCCTCGAAGACACGAATGCTGGGTGAGCCCATGTGGGACTCTTGTCGAATCTCACGATGTCCTTCTTCGTCTGGAACGGCCAGCATCACCGGCTGTGAAAAGGCTCAGCCGTTCCGGGGACCACGCAACACGAAGCTTGGATAGGTCCATCGGGGGCCTCACGTTGTGGATGGCGACCTCCTGAGCCGAGAAGTGGAAAAAGGGGGCGGCTACATCCTAGGCATGGTCATCACTGGTCCGGGGCCTACCTTGACGACCATCCTGAATGGTTGGGCAAGAGGGCGTGGTTGCATCACGCTCTCTCATCACCGGACAAGAGGGGGCAGCTGCGTCCGGGTCGGAATTCAGCGGCCAAGATCCTGGATGGTTGAGAAGGGGGGCGGCTGCTCATCTCTTTGGCCAAGGCCGAACACGAGTGCAGCGGCGCTTCGGTCGCCACATCAAACTGCCTCAATGGCTGGATCGACAAGGGAAGGTCCCCGAAGCGGACTGGCTTTCCTTCCAAGTGGAAAAAGGGGAGAGTACGCCACGCCAACGGGAAGCTCAAGGGGCAAGCGGAACGATCATGAGAGCAAGGAGCGGCCCCTTCGGCGACCTCCGCTGAGGAGGTGGACAAAGGCGGTGCCCGCAGATGCTGAGAGCATCGTGTCGTCTATATATAGACCCAGGCCCTCACGACCAGCGAGAGCAGTACCTCACAAGAACCCCATGCCCATCGCCTTCGACGGTACTCATTACCTTCCACCATGGAAGCTGCTCCTTCGCTGTGTCAAAGCGACCCTGTCGCCACCACCCAAATTCAGCATACCTCCGACGGCTCTCCGAGGTGCAGCAATGCCAGCGACGATACAATCGATAATTTCGCCGCACGCCATCCTCGCATTAGAGTGCTCGAGGAAGAATGGCTCAACAACAACGAACCAATCACAATTTTCCCAGATCAGACAACGTTTCTCGCATCCGTCAAAAGGCAGTGCCTGCAACGGAAGAGCGCGGCAGCATCCAAGGTGCTTGAATCGTACAGCGACACAGAAATCGCCCGCTTAGATGAGAGAAACAAGGACAGGTCCAGCTTCATTCATGGCTACAGCGACGAGATCACTATTCTTTCAGACGACCCAACGTTGCTCAACTCCATCAAAAGGCAATGCTTGGAACAGAGGAGTACCGCAGCATCCAAGGCTCTTCGATCCTACACCGAGTTCATGGCCACAACCATCGGCGACCCTACAGCCCAAGAGCACTACGAGGAAGCATCTCAGCTATACGACATCGTCATCTCGCTTCAAGAAGCCCTCGTCGCATTGCTGTCACAGCCGCGAGATGCAAGTGACAAGGCCTATTATGATGTAGGCGATGGAGCAGGCGGTGCTGGCGACGGTGGCGACGGTATGAGCAACGGTGTGGGCGCCAGTGTGGACGATGATGACGACGATGATGTGGACGACGTGGACGGCAGCATGGACAGCGACGACGACGTGGAAGTGATTGACCCTGTGGTTGACAACCTGGTTGACAATGGGCTCCACGCGTTTGACATTGTCGAGATACAGCGAGACAAGCTAGCCGAGATGGCGCTGAGTCGCATCCGAGCTGCGGAAGCGATGCAACATCTCGAGGGACATGGCGACGCAGCGGAGAGGCCCTTCAAAAGACGCCGGGTGGACGACGAAGCATCCTAGGTATCTGAGAAGCGCGCATAGCGAGGGTATCAGACACGTCGTCTCGCTCTCGGGTCATCATCCACGCTTCGCTCACTCTTCCGCGAGCACCGCTCCTACCCGGCACCAGCGGATCGCCAAACCGTCTGGCCAAGGCAGAGTCCTCCCAAGGCGCAGGCCTTCGCGACGCCACCAACATACCGTGAACTCGGCCCGTTGGGAGCGGTCGTCTCGTGCCTGTCTATGAAAGCGAGGCCACATCCCCCGGAATCTCGCACCTAGCCATCAGCTTCTTCTCTCCTAAGTCTTCGACTGATCCTTCAATCATGGCCTACACAGCAAACTCCCGCCGCAAGCGCAGTCGCGCGTTCAATGACGCTGAGCGAGCTCGCAACCGCCAGAAGTGGGGAGAGCCCTATTTTGAGGTCATCGAGGACTCCTCCCCTCCCGAGGTCATCATCGACGACGACGAGGACTCCTTGCCACCCCGTAAGGTTGTCGTCAAGGAAGCCTCCCCTGCCGATGTCATCATCATCGACGACGACGAGGACCCCTTGCCTCCCAGCAAAGTTATCGTCAAGGACGCCTCCCCTCCCGAGGACATCATCATCGACGACGACGGGGACCCCTTGCCTCCCCGCAAAGTTATCGTCAAGGACGCCTCCCCTCCCGAGGTCATCATCATCAACGACGACGAGGACTCCTTGTCTATCTGCAAGGTCAAGGACGCCTCTCCTCCCGAGGACATCGACAAGGACACCTCTCCTCCCCGCGAGGCCATCGTCATCGAGGACGGGAGCGGCCCCTTCCATCAGCCGGGCACAGCCCCTGAGGCCTTGGCCCTTGGCCGACAGCGGTCTACCCCCCTCGCAGAGGCCATCACCGACGACGACAGTAGTCGAGCGACTGGACATCAGTCGGAGACCGTGAATGTGTCCCCGTTCTCCTCACCGTCTCCTGCCTGCTTACCAGCACAGCAGGTACGAGGGGAACGGTGGATTGTGGTGACGGGCGCAGGGATCAGCACACAAGCAGGTCTACCAGTTGAGTAACTTCTCCGTGTTCACACGTCCTAAAGCTAATTAGTCTAGGATTTCAAATCTCGGAAGGGGAAGGGTCTTCGAAAGCTCTTCGACGCCGCTATGTTGCGTTCCCCCGACACGGCTCAGGAGTACCTGGACAAAGTCAGGGATTTCCAGGAGAAGGTGAATGCTGCCTCACCTACATCGACTCACGAGTTCATCGCCGAGCTGAGATCGACTGGCCGGCTGCTAAGGACTTACACCCAGAACATCGATGGGCTGGAAGAGAAGGCTGGACTACCTTGCGGTCCTGCTGGTTCTGCTATTTGCGTTCAGCTGCATGGTTCCGTCCATTCTTTGCGATGCTCTCTCTGTCTCCAGGTGTCTCGGCCTTCGCTTGGCGATGTGGCTCCCGGAAGCGAATGCCTCCTCTGTGGAGGCAGGGCGAAGGAAAGGATAGATGCAGGGAAACGGAGGTGCGCGAGTGGCATTCTCCTCCCCGATATTCGACTCTACAACGAGGAGCACCCCGACGGAGATCTGATTGCTGAGGCAGTACGTCAAGATCTCGGACAGCAGCCAGACGTGCTGTTGATCATGGGGACGAGCCTCCGCGTGCCAGGAGTTAAGTGGTTAGTCAGAGTCTTGGGAAATGCGGTTCGAGATAATGGCTGGAAAACGGTGTTGGTCAACAGAGATCCCCCTCCACCGCCACTCCGGGGTCTTGTTGAGTGGCTTGCGATGGACTGCGATGAGTGGGTGAATAGACAGCTTCGATATTGATTTGGGGACGAAGTACCTCCATAAATCTGCCATTGCCCTCCGCGGTCAACTTCATTACCCCCTCGCTCAACTGCCTTGCTCTGCTTCTGAGTTAATCTGTTTAAGGAAAGTCGTGAGAATTCTTCCTCAGGACCTTCCCATACCCTTTGTGCAAGAGCCACCAACTCCACTCTATGGCTGATTTTTTAGCATCTGCCCCTTGAAAGTCCGACGGGTTCGCTGATGATGACAAGCGGGACCTTTTCTCGTCGCAAAGACTGCTTATGGTAAAGGTAAAACCCATCTCTCGGGTCGAATGAAGTCAATGCTTAGACACTGGACGAAGCCGAACCCTGAGAAGAGGATCTCATTCATCCGCAATTTTCCCGAGCGTGCCTCGGTCCTGTTCCGGCTTAGGTCATAGCTATTAAGTCTGAGGTCAGACTTGTGGCCCGTGCCCGGCCCTGTACCTGGTGGGTGGCTGCGCGTCGACGACCAGCACGGGTCAACGTGGCGCGTCTTTATTTCAATCCTGTCACCTCGCTTTCCTCGAGCATCGTCCGCGATGGACGATCTGCAGGGGCCAAAGATCATTAAGGACAATCCCGTTGGGAGCGTCTTTGATGTATTCCGTGCTTCCTTCATCTCTGCGTGCGAGGGCGAGGGCGTCGCCTACTCTGCAAATGCCATTGACCAGCTCAGTCGCGAAGGTAATCCGATCCAACGCTGGGTACAACGCTCTCCTAACCGGTATCTAGGACTAAGGAACCTCGGCAGCAGGCCTGCTCCATTTAAACGCAGATCGCGGGACCCTTCAAGCCGACATCCTGAAACTCATTGCTGCTGTCACCTCTGACGACTTTAACTTCGACCGCATCAAACCTCTCCTGCGGCAGACCCTTGCCGATGAACCCGATGACATTCTTCTCTGGAAACAAGTCTACAATGCCGTGGCCGAACCCACCCCGCCTCCCCGCCCAACGGCGTCTTCCCTCCAACAAACCCCATGGCTTCGCAACACCAGCAGCTTCCCGAACTCATCCGAGCAGCCTACCTCTCCGAAGAGACCTGGACGAGGTGCCCCTCTTCCGTCGGGCTGTAAAGACCTTCATCGGCTTCGAGATGTCCCTGACGGAACCCATTTCGTATGGGATGCTGGCTGGATGGATCAAGAGGGTCGGCGAAATCTTGGGCCGAATGTACACCACTATCTGCTACAGCCTTCGGTACAACGAGCTCGATGGTAGCCGTAAGCTTTACTTAACCCTGTTGACTGCTCCTACTTTCTAACGTCTGTGGCCTATGCTAGCGATGCTATCCGCAACCTGGCACTCGACCACGATGGTCCTGTCCCGTTCCAGAAGCACTACCTCGGACGCCATGTGCGCCTGGATACCTGGGCGATAATTCGCGGCCAAACACCGCAGCAGGCGATGCAGCATCGGCCACGCGAACAGCAAGCGACGGCCGATCGATTTAACTCCTGAGCAGGTGGCATCTGTCAACACCGATCCCCGCATCAAGGAGCTGGCGGGAGAGGTGGAGCGACTACCGCATAGATCGAAAGAACGACAGGAGGCTGTTCGTGCGCTGAGGAATGAGAAGCAGAGACTCAAAAGGGCGTTGATGGAACGAATCAAAGACGCGTGGACGGACGAGCAGGCCGTAGAGGACATCCAACGCCAACTCCAGGGCCTCGGATTCTCGCAGCCTATGGACGTAGACTCAGCCGCCTGCGCACCTCAACGCCCAGCACAGAAGCGCCTCGTTGCTGCTTTGACCGCGCCGGTCGATGACACCCTCGAAGGATACTATCAGCGAAGGGACAGTCTCATTGACGCCATCATTGCTACTGCAGCGTGGTGGAAGGCCGTGCGACATGCCGAACCAATGGCTCAACGGCAAAGAAGCCAGTCCAGATATCTCATGATCAACCATGCGAGGTGAGCTTTTTAGAAGGTGTCGTGCTGTCCGTATTCGCCAAGGACACGAAGGACCGGCCAAGAAGATGCTTTTTGTGTGTCGGTGCTGCCCTCACTCTCTCAGCGAATGACCCTCACTTGAAAGAGCGTACTCACGAATTTTACACGTCCGGCGACCTCTCTAAGCATTTCCGCCGACGGGCATCTTGACCAGCTGCCTAATGATGCTAAGCCGCGATGTACGGTTTGCGACTTGGATTTGAAAAGTAAGATGCATCTACAGAGTGATGCCTTGAGGTTCATGGGACGGTGTCGCGGATCCCTCAACCAGACCAAACATGGGCCCGATCAGGCAGGATTAGTTATTAGGCAAAGGAACAGGTAGCATAGCTTAATGAAAGTCTATTCGAGATCATCCAGCCGCGCATGGTGAGGTGTGTACTGTGCCGCCCCTTCGGGTTACTGCAGGCTGAGAAACCCTCCGCGTTTTATCAACTTGTGGGGCTTATCTTGACTGATTTTCCCGAGTTCCTCCTGAATTCTCTCTCAGTCTTTTGAGGCCAGATTGGCGGAAGGTTGTCGCCCTAGGGGGACCACGACCGAGGCTGGTTTGTCTTAACTAACACAGCCTGCCCCCTCACTCTACATCTCTCTCCTTCGTAGGCTAGCTGTCACCAACGTAGGACGTTCTACGCAATATCGGAACCCTCGCCCATTGTTTCCCACGTGTCACAATATTCACAACTAGCATCTAGGCTGTGAGAAAATTGAGAAAGCCGCTCGAGTCGCAGGCATCCGTCAGCCGGAGCTTCAAGGCTTCTGTCTGCAACACTGGGTTATTGGAGATATGTATAACCTCCGGACCTCTCTTTTGTCCGGCCGTCCCACGAGAAGGGACACCCAAGGTACGAGGCAGACACGAGACCTTGCCCGCTTCCTCCGTGGTGGAGAGTGATTAAGAAATTAAGCATGCTGGCTGACCAGGCACGCCCTGTCCATCGCACCCTGTCGGCAATGTCAACACACCGTGATCCCAGTCGCGCATCGCCATCGCATATCGCACACTGTACGAGACCATGCCGACGGAGGGACACGGGACAGAGAACAGCGCCACACAGCTGGCTGTCGGCCCCGAGACCCACTGAATGCCGACCGGCACCGCGTTGACCCCGCCCAGGCCACCCGAAGCAGCGCCGGTCCCGGACCATGTATTCGGTGGGGTGTCCCATGCCCCGGTGCTGGTGCTCGAAGAGTATTGGCCCGCCCACAGGACGCAACAGCATCATGGGCGAATCGTAAGGACCGTTCAGTCCAAGGTCAGATTTGAGATGACGCGAGAATGCGGCTGGTTCGCATCGGAGCGGTAGGATTCATGGAGGCGGCCCCTTACCATCCGCAGAAGCGAAGCCAAAAGGCTTTCCCATAATCTCGCAGAAGCGCACGGATGGCTTTGGCAAGGTCCATGATGATGCGAGATGACCTTGATCTGGCCTGCTTATCCCTTCAAATTGATGGCGGGGGCTGGAAGGCACAGTGGCACAGTAGTTTGCTTGCCTGTTTGCTTGCCTGGCCGGACTGATACCACCGAGAGTCGCACTGGAGCATCATCAGGTCGAAGTGCGAGAACCACCAGCACCGTCATCACCAACACCCACCTCCACAGCCATGGTTAATCGGGTGGTGAAAATTTGGCTCAACCAACGGTGCAGGGGTTTCAAGTGCTCGCATACACCGGGGCCCCACGTTCGTTCATCGGCTGGGTCGCTTCCGGTACATTCAATGCTGACTTGCAGTCTCATGCTTCTTCATTCTTCCTTGAGGCGTCGGGCCGGCTGCCCTCTTCTCCATGACTATTGACGACATTCGTCACTTTCAAGGCTCGGTCGTGGAAGGTAGCTTCGTGGGCATCTTCTGACTCCTTGAGGTACGTCTCAGTGGTCCATCAAACGATCATTGGGGACGGTGGCGATCATGCGTTCGATAGCATGGAGGCTATCCATCCAGAATTGACACTCTAGCCATACGGTATACAGCTCAACATCGAAGTCACCACGCTATCCGCCGCCTGCATGATACGTCTGTACTCGCCCTCAAGCGGCAGTCCCCGGCTTCTGGCCGTACACGACGTGGCTGAGACCTGTTAGCGTCATCAATCAACTGCCGAGAGACGACCGGTTTACTCACAGCTTGATCTGCGCGTGGAAAGCACCCGACTGGAGCTCTTTCCTCACGTTGGCCAGCAGCACCGTCACCTCCGCCTCGTCCCACCCCTCGACGTCGCAGAAGAGGCGCAGCGAAAAGGCCTCAAGCCCCTGGAGCACCTGGACCAAGTTGATGTGTCCGACCTGCTTCAGGTCCGGATTCTTGGCCCAGGGCCCGATGGGCATCCGGAACACCTTTTCGGTAACGTTCTCAAACCCGGCCTCCTCCGCCCACTCACGCAGCTTGACGCCCGGGATCGGCTCGCGGCCGACCTTGGCCGCGGCCCCGAGGAGCGTGTCGATCCACTTCTTGGTGTGGTGCTTCTCAGTGAGGGAGCCGTCCTCCGAGAAGTAGCGCATGTCGTAGTCTTGGAACTCGGCCCAGCCGCCTGGGGCGACGCCGCTGCGGTGTTGCGTGTCAGCAAGGGGGCGAGTAAAAGAAGGTCAGATTCCGTGAGAGACCACGAACCCAAACACCCTCTTGACAAACTCCGGCCACTTCCAGATGCCCGCAGACATGTAGCGGCAGAAGACGAAGTCAAACTTTTCAGAGTGAGTCCATTCGGCCTCCACGTCGTCGACCTCGAACTTGACGTTAGGAGGGACCCTGGAAGACGAAATACTGGTGAGCATGACTGACGATCGCCCGGCGACAAGTTATGAGCACGCACCACTCGGGTTAAATTGGACTCAGATCGTTGCCCAGCACCTGTGGATATTGTTAGTCTTCGCTTGGCTCTAACTTCGGGGGGACTGACTTCGGCTCCAGGAAACTCCTCGCCCATTTCAATCGCCCCTGTACGCATGTCGCGTCAACAATCGGACAGAACCAGATGTTAGTGCACCCCATCACTCACAGATGCCCGTTCCAGTACCCAGATCGAGGATCCTTTGCACCCTGGCCGCATCGAGAGGCGCTAGGTAGAGCTTGTTGCCGATAGCTTTGACGTTCATCAGATGCGCCAGGTCCAGACGGTCCTGCTCATCCTACATGCGCCAGTTCACGTGAGCCTACTTTCCCTTCCAAGGTGTACCGGGGTGGCGAGAACCGACGTCGTCGTTGGGCATCACATATGCTGCTGCAATTAGCAGTGTTCCATGATCTTGGTACTGATGACAATCCAGCTCACCTCCCTCCTTGTACGCGTGGAAGCGACGTCCATGCACAAACTTGTAGTCCAGCACGCTGGGTGCGAGTGAGGTGGTCGCGAAGCTCCTTCAATCCATGCGTCAGCCTCATCGTCGGCGAGACCTTGCCAGCACCGGGGTTGCCTCTTACGTTCCAGTAGTGTTCGTCGAGTCTGCTGTGTCCACGTCAGGAAAATTCTTCCCGTAACCGCACGCTCGTTACGCACCGCATCGTCGTCGATCTCGAGGGGCGCTGCGCCCGGTTGAGCTTCTGCTGCCATGGCTATTGGTGATTACGAAGCTGTGAAGGTGTCTCCGCTCCGATTGACAAAGAAAGAAAGGGATTTTCGAACCAACCGCCGTGGCAGCGGTCCTTGATCTGTATTTGGAGTCGGCAGATGCCGACCCTCGGGGTGGCGCGATACCCCGCTCGCTCAGTTCGGACTCCGCAAAGGAGCGGGGATCCAAAATTACGGTGTCGGGGTTGTGGCCCGTGCATGTCTGACCACATAATTTGAGCGGGGTTGAGGACCGCCGAGTATGCGCCACGGAAAACCCGTGCTGTGGCTGTATTTTGTCGATGGTTGAGTGGTGTGCGCGGCCGCACGGGCCAATATGCCAGAAAGGCGCGTCGTTCAGATGTTGTCAAGTTTCTTTCCTCGTAACAATCTCGTCCGCGATGGACGAACTACTACGCTCTGAGATCATCCAGGGAAACCCCATTGGGGACGGCCTTGATGCCTTCCGCGCCTGCTTCATTGCTGTTTGCGACAGCGCGGGCGCCACCTGCACTCCAGCCGCAATTGAGCAGCTGGAGCATCAAGGTAAGCAAACTGAGCAACTTTGTACGAGACTCCGTCTCTGATTACCATGCAGATCTCCGGAAAGTTGTCCTATCTTGTCTGAGAGCGGCACAAAACCTCCCAGCTGCCGACCTCCTACCTGCGACGACAGGTCGCGGTAGCCTTCGAAGCGACCTACTGCGGCTTGAGCTCTCGCTCCTCTCGGACGACTTTGACTTCGACCGGATCAAGCCCCTTCTGACATCTGCTCTCGCCAACCACCCCGACGATTCCTCTATTTGGCATCAAGTCTACAGCGCCGTTGTTGAGCCCACGCCGCCTCCTCGTTTGATTGTGTCTTCTCTCCAACAAACGCCATGGCTGCGTAACACCAGCAGCTTCCCGAACTCATCCGAGCATCGCAAATATGTCGATGATGTGCTGAAGGAGGAGCTTGGCCCTATGTATGTCGGGCTCCGCAACTTCCACGACACATACTTTGGAGGCGTGGTCAGTTTGGAGACTGCATCCAAGGCTTTCTTTAACCAGTGCCTCGAGGGTAGCGGGCCAAAGTTTGAGGATGGTTGGGAGGGGTGGCCCAAAGATGCGAACCAGGATGAAGTCCTGAGCTGGTTTGCGGGCTTCATCGAGAAGCTTACGGCATTCGCGGATGGCCAGCAGTCGAGCCCAACCCGTCGATGCGGAAGAAGACCCTTGGCAAAGCCCAACGAGCCGATTCATGGTTCTGTGGGGAGACGGAAAATGGACATAGGGTTCATGAATGATGCTCAAGCTCAGAAGGACTCGAGATGCCACTGGTCCCAAGTTCTCGTGGCTGGAGAGCTGAAGAGCAACCCATCCGCAGACAAAGCGTCGGAGGCATGGCTCGACCTTGGGAGATACGCGAGAGAAGTGCTCGCTGCACAGGATTCCCGTCGCTTCGTCCTGGGCTTTACTATCTGCGGGTCTCTCATGAGGGTATGGGCTTTCGATAGGGTTGGCGGTATCGCATCCGAGCAATTTGATATCAACAAGGACGGGCGTCGGTTCGTGTTCACGGTCCTCGGCTTCCTCTGGATGAGCGAAGAAGAACTCGGGTTCGATCCGACAATAGTGACGGCAAACCACGAACGTTTCATTGAGATCGAGCGAAACGGTTCCAGAGAACGGGTCATCATCGACGAAGTCATGCTACGCGCGCGTTGCATAGCTGGCCGGGCGACAACTTGTTGGAAGGCCCATCCCGAAGGGCATCCGGAGATGGTTCTTGTGATCAAGGATTCGTGGCAATACCCTGAACGCGATGAGGAGGGCGATCTGCTGTCCGAGGTGGCGGACAAAGGGGTTATCAACGTGGCCCGGCATTACCACCACGAAACCGTTCAGATACGTGAGACGGACGACGATGTTCAGAAAAATGTTCGACGGTGGCTGGATATTACTGCGGCAACGAACTACCGACTAGGACGTCCTCTACCGCTAAGTGACGCACTAACGCATGCGCCGCGGAAAGGCCGCAGCAGCTCTAGCAGGAAGCGGCCATCCAGCCAAACCGATTCCCCCTTACCCCCAGGCAAGCGATCCTGCTCCGTATCTCCAACAAAGCCCGCCAGCGGAATGCCAAATCGGGTGCATCGGCGTGTTATTCTCCGGGATTATGGAAAGCCTATCTACAAGGCGAGCTCTCGATCGGCGCTACTTGCCGCCCTGGCGGGCTGTGTTGAAGGTCACGAGACTTTGCACAAGGCTGGCATCCTCCACAGAGACGTATCCATCAACAATCTCATGATCAACGAGGACGCTGACAACGCCTCCTGGCCTTCGTTTTTGATCGACCTCGACCTCGCCATCAGAACTGAACGAGGCGGTGCCTCGGGTGCAAAGGGAAAGACAGGAACGAGGGCCTTCATGGCAATCGGTGCTTTGCTAGGGGAGCAGCATTCCTTCATGCACGACCTGGAGTCATTCTTCTGGGTTCTCTTCTGGATATGCATCCGCTACAATGGGCCAGATAAGGGCAGAGCCGTCCGAGAGTTTGACAAGTGGAATTACGTTGAAATGAAGGAGCTGGCCAAATTGAAGTTGGGTACAGTGGCGAAGGAGGAAATCTTCATGGAGACAGCCACGGACCATTTCACGCTCTATTACAAGCCTCTGATCCCATGGGTTAACAGGCTGCGACGACAAGTTTTTCCAATGGACAAGCCATGGGAGCGGGAGGACCCGGGATTGTATTCCGTATTTAGGGCCATTCTCCTTGATGCCCAGCAGGACCCGAAGGTATTAGGCAATGTATAGGTCGTGAGGTCCTGCGTTCGCTAGGCGGAGTCGTCCTCCCGCAGCCTAGCAACCAATGTGACCAAGCGAAACCAGAGCATCTAGTGCGGGGAAGGAAGTTGTTTGTTCCCCATCGCTCTCGTTGTGGTCGTCTGTAGTACCACAGGCGCTGCTGGTGGCTGACTGGCCGCATCGTGAGGCTGGTTCAGGCGGATTGTGGCGATGGGTCGAGTGACCGCTGCTGCTAGAATGTGGTAGCCACAGAAGTGTCAATTTGCTCTTCCTTTCCCCCCAGTTTCATCGGCTGCCTCTATGGACCGTTCATGAGTGAAGTACATTTTTCCCCTTCTCTCGAAGATGTGATGCACTTCGCCATCGTCATTGGTAAACACACTCCATGATTCCGGTTTTTTCTTGAATGTTTCGCCACCATGATTGAATCGAATGCGTCCCTCTCTCGAGTGCACGTCCACCTTGATAGGGTCAGTGGAATCACCTTTCTCCCCCTCCAGAGTGAGCTGCGATATATCAACGTCAAGACCCGACGCCTCCATGTCCTCTTCTTGCGGACCATGGTCCAGACCCCTCTGGATGATGGCGAGATTTCCCTCCAAATCCATGTCAACGACCGGGTAACTGCTATAATCCGCCTCCGAGCCGGTTCGGCCATGAATAGGGCAGGGCTTGCAAACAACCCATCCATCGAAGTTGGTCGGGTTCTCAAATGGCATGTAGTGGATCGTCGCGCCGCAGTCCTTGATTTGTTTCCGACCTCAAAGGGTCAGAGTCGCATTCATTGGCCCTGACACTCGTCGCCAAACTGCAGAATGTTCCCGACCTCGAGAACCTGATCAGGAAGCAGACCATCACCTGGTTGTCAACTCTGCTCGGGCATCTCGGACACATTATGCTTCAAGGCGCGCGCGCGCGACGAGCGCCTGGCTAGGGAACTCAAGATCAATAACCCACTCATTGTAGCGATTTGGGGAAGGAGGGAGTTTGCAAGGAAACTTTACACATAGAAATTCCGAGACGTTAAGATGTGAAGCCGGGTTGGCGAGTTGGAATTCTGCAGGATGTTAAAGGGGATGTAACAGCCTAGCTTTGGTCCACGATGCAGCTACTCCCCATATTCGCGAAAATGCTATGCAGTGGTATCAAGTGCCGCCCTATTCCATGCGCTCCTCCCTAGTATCTCATGGCGAACTCTTCTCGTCCTTTGTTGAATATTACGCCAGATATTGGGCCCTGCCGGCGGTGCTTGCGCCAGGACCTGGTTGACGAGGTCATGGCCCTATTCGACATCGTTTGCGCTCGTAGAAGGCTCGGCGTCGGTTCGTTCGATGGCCGGAGTGCCTTTCTCGGTGTCTACATACTGGTGTGAGCTGTTGCACATCTCAATAGAGTAAAGTCTTACCTTTTCCCTTGTTCTTGTGTCTCATCGACTTGACCTTTTCCCGCAGAATGACACACCCCTGGGTTGGGTCATTTTCTATAATATCTGCTATCCCTGTATTCTCCGAGTTGCGAAGTTGTTCGACTAGCAAACGCAGCCATTCGACCCTCTTGTCCTCACCAATTTCGACCCACGATGGCGGCGGACTGGAGATAATGTGCCCGGCAATACGTTTCGCAATTCGCTTTAGTCGAGTCAAATAGCTTAGGAGTTTCTCTTCCTCGTTGAATAACCAAGCAGTAGATCTCCCTTGGTCACATATACTGCGCGTCTGAGATGGCACACGTGCACAACACTCTCATCCGGGGCCTCAACGCCATCCTCCTACAGGGGCCGCATGTGCCCGATGCGACTGATGAGAAGTACGTCGCCCAGGATGTCAAAGACCTCTTCTTTGTCCAAGCCTGGACCAAGATGGTCCACCACCATCATTCAATCGAGGAAACATACATATTCCCTGAGATTGAGAAGTTCAGCGGGCGGCCGGGCTTCATGGATGACCCGAAACATCAGCACGAGGAGTTTCATGACGGCATTGAGAAGCTGGTCACGTATACTACCACCACACAGCCTGATAACTACAGATGAGAGGGCCCCGGGGGGATGAAGTCTATCATTGACGGATTCAGCAAGCCTCTGACACACCACCTCTATGCCGAGATCGATGTCTTTCTAGGTCTGGGAGACCTGGACGGCGCGGGCCTGCGCAAGATATGGGCCGAAGCAGAGAAGATGGCGCAGCAATCTGGCAATCTCTCTGCCGTACTGGTGAGAATCGGCCTCCCCTCCTCCGCTGAGCTCGGCGCTCTGCAGACTTCACATGCTGACGCGCTGGCCTTGCAGTACGATGTCTTCCCTCTGGTGCTGGGATGTGCGGATAAGACGTACGAGGGAGGGCACGACTTCCCGCCTCTGCCGTTTGTTATGCCGTATCTGGTGAAATATTGGTTTGGCTCTGGCAATGGCGCGTGGCGCTTTCTCCCCTGCGACTTTTGGGGAAAGCCGCGGCAGTTGACGTTCCTCCCGGCTGCGAAACCTTAGGCTTCGTCAGAAGAGTCAAGATGTATCTGGAAGGAGAGTGCGAGGCCCAGGTGAAATCGTGGAGGACATTGTTGAGCATGATTTGATCGCCTTGGAGCGCTTGTTGCATTTTGTATCCAAGGGGGCTGGAGACAGTGTTCCACGTTAAGTGCGTGTGACGCTGCCCGAGGTGCCTCTTCTGGACGCCAGTGGGGGACAGGTTTCAGGCCCCCAAAACAAGTACATAGCGCCAAGCGAACTGTACCTAAGCACCCTCATCACCAAGGTACGCTTCCACCCACCCACACAAATATAGGAACCTATCATGATATATTGAAGATAAAGAGTCTCTTCGCCCTGCTAACCTCACTATCAAACGGTATGCCGAGAAAGACCCACGGTCCGAATCAAGTTACATCATATAGATGAAAGACCGAAGATATTACGTAAAGGGAATAGTTATGCATCGCAATAAATGGAGGCGTTCGTGTCAAGACGCGTGGTGTAAGTTTGAAAAGAGGCCGGAATTCAGTAATGGGTACCAGTACATAAGCAAAATCCAACCATTCGATGCCTCCCATCACAACCCCAGCCAGAGTGACCTGCAAGCTCAAGCCAAGAAGAGGTGAGGATCCAAAGATAACCTACTTCTTCCGTTTGTTCTGCGACTCCTTCGCAGACCTGTCCATCAAGTTCTCCTCGTCATCCTTGGGTAGCTTCATGGACTCCCCGCCGCCCTTGTTCCTGTTCTGCTGCGAGCTTCTGCCTGAAGCACGCATCTGGTCGGCCTTGTCCTTCGGGATGTTCATGCCGAACTTGGTAGCGTCGCGTTCGCCGGAGGCCATGGTATTCGCTCGGGTCAATGGTAGTTGAACCTGGTCTAAGAGACCTGTGCGAGGTTGCTTGAGAAATGTGATGGACAAATGTAGTATGTATGATGTGTGAATGAAATGCGACGGTGAAAGTGAAGTGATTGATGCTGACTGGAATATCGCACACCAAGGGAGAGGGGAGGCCAATGATTTATACTTTGTTCTACCGTCATCATTGAGAGCCAGTGTGTGAACTCTTCGAGTCCATCCTGACCCTGTTCTTCTACTTCACTGGTCTGTTGGTACTCTCATGGTCGGTGCGAAGGCCGGCGACACGCTCGACGGCTTCGCCTCGTCTCTCAGCGCCAACGGAGGGACGTTGGTTGGTTATTCTGCCATCGAGAAGCAACAGAAAGTCCTTGTGACAGAGCACCACCATTTTGTCGGGCCAGTGGCCAGGTCTCATTTGCTAAATTTAAGAGCTGGTTGTTGGCCCGCCAAGAGTGAGCTGCCTGCCTTCGATTATGTAGTTGGTGCCTGAAAGCCGGGAGGGGATCATTTCATCATGTGGCTACCACAAACCGGTTTCAAATACTGCCCATGCTCGGCTCTAGCTGATATTTTTAATCTGATGCTTGGGACTAACTCTGAAAACTGATGGGAAAACAAATCGCAGATGTTTCCTGATCGCTCCAAGACTGCTTCTGAGGGTCTGTTTGATATTGAGCTTCACTGGGAGGCTCGGGGCCGCAATTTCGAGAGGACAGCTGGTTGGTCGCCTGACCAGTGCGGGGTCAGCCTCCACTGTCTGGGCGGCCTGCCAGGCTGTGACGAAACGCTACCTTGCCTATAATTTGCTCCAGCTGGCACCGGCATGCCTGCCGCGCATGCCAGGAAACGCATTTCAGCGCGGTCCACCAACAGTAACTTCCCTCTTCCCATCGGTCCTGCCTTCTGCCTCACTGAATCCGTCTCATCCCAATTGCTTTTCCTCTTTTCTTGCCATCAAATCTGGTGCCTCCTCCCCCTCAACGATGCCTGGATCATTTGAGGAATTCGACGATGCTGCATGGGAGCACGGCGATGCACTTTTCGACGAGTGGAAGCAGAAGCTCTACGACGAGGATCTCTACCATGAGATCGTTCGGAAAGTGGTGAAGCATCGGATGGGGGGCGATCCTCTGGAAATATGTTCTCCGCAGAGAGGCGCTTTCAACGTCTACTATCGCATCCGCTTCGCTGAGGGCGCCGGAGCGATGATCCGCTTTCCCATGCCGGCGTACTTCCAGTACGCTGATGAAAAGCTCGTGGCAGAAGTTGCCGCGATGCGCTACATCTCGGACAATACTACCATCCCATTACCTTTCGTTCTTCACCATGGTATGAAAGAGGAGAGCCCTGGTGGACTTGGCCCCTTTATGATCATGGAATGGGTCAAGAATGCAGGTGATGTCGTCGACGTCTTGAACAAGCCTGGCCTTGAAGACGAGGACCCCCCAATCTTAGATCCCGACATCAACGAGGAGAAGCTTGAGCAGATGTACAGCCAGATGGCCGACATTCTCCTCCAATTGTCCCGGTGCAACTTCACCGCCATAGGTTCACTTGGCTTTCGGGACGAAGAAGATAGGCCAGAAGTCGCGACACGACCCCTCTCCTTGAACGTGTCCCAGCTTGCCAACTTCGCTCGCGTTCCGCACTTCCAGCTACCCTATATCTCCACAACCTTCACAACTTCCTCCGAATACTACACGGCCTTAGCTGATATGCACCTTCAGCAACTTTCCTTCCAGCGCAATCAAGCCATTGATTCGGCCGAGGATTGCAAGAAGAAGTACATTGCCAGGTCAGCCCAAAATTCTTCCTCTCCAGGTGCACACTTACTCACAAACACTGCAGGCAACTCTTCCGGAAACTTGCCTCGGAGTCCCGCCTCGCAGATGCCGGATTCAATCAGGGCCCCTTCAAGCTCTGGTGTGATGACCTGCGGCCTGCTAACGTGCTGGTGGACAAGGACCACAAGATAGCGGCCGCGATCGACTGGGAGTTCACTTATGCCGCCCCTGCCGAGTTTTCTTTCAGTCCTCCGTGGTGGCTTCTGTTGAAAGCCCCCGAAGACTGGGATGCGGGTCTGGACGACTGGGTTGAGAAGTATGAGCCTAGATTAGCGACATTCTTACGCGCCCTCGAAGCCAAGGAGACGGAGTTCATCGAGCGGGGCCGCTTGACGAAGTCGGAGATCTTGTCCTCGCGCATGCGCGAGAGCTGGGAGTCCGGCCAATTCTGGGTGACATATGCTGCGCGGAGAACGTGGGCCTTCGATGCTATTTTCTGGAGATTCCTGGACGAGAAGTTCTTTGGAACGAATGAGGGCGGCGACTCTATGGACAGGGCAAAGCTTCTGCCACAAGAACAGATTGATGCCATGGAGCATTTTGTGACGAGGAAACTCCAGGAGAAAGAGGAGGGCACGTTGGTCGACTGGTATGAGACGGATGCCGAGGCTCGTCTGCCGCCGGACATTCTGAGCGTTGGATCATCGGCCCCGGCCCAGCAGATGGCAGGATTGACCGGTGCATTTGCCGGCATGCGCGTCGCCAAGGGTACGATGCGTGGAACCGATGACTAGATGGACTTGGGTGGTGGTCTGATGCGGGTAGCGCAGAAATGACAAACTTGTCACGCAAAGCAACAGCTGCTTTGAGCATGTCTCGGGCATGTGGAGTGGTGTTCACGGGCCTTGGCGTGATGCGTTCGGGCCGGACGCCCGTTGGGGTCGTCGGATGCTGTCAGGGGGTCCACGTTACAGATTGCTGGATCAGATGAAGGGGCGGTGAGGATGCGGTAATTTTCTATTGGCCACCTTGGAGGAGAAACGGAGAAGAGGGAGTCGGGAGCGGAGGAGGGGGGTCTTTATGTACTCGAATGATGGAGGGACATCGCGAGATACAAGACTTGGTGTACATGAGAGGGGCCAGCGCACGGACCAAAATGACACGTGACCTCCACATTTAGGAGCAATCAGACCTGCTCCCGTCCGTAGCAGCGTCACACGGATTCGATAAAGATGTGAATTCTCGCCGAGGGCAAACCTGCAACTTCATCTGGACGAGACTTCGTCTTGTGTCTATCGCTCGGCGTGCCTTGCGTCTAGAGATATTCATAGCTCGCTGGCACAAGTCGTATTGCCGCAGTGCACTGGTCAGCGCTCTGGGCGGCCTTCGTCATGGAAGATGCTCTGATGAGCAGGTGATGACTCAGCCAGAGGTGTTGACTCTGAGATTGGAGCTTGATGTTACCGACAGCATTCAGATTAGATGAAGCATGCGCAAGTCTGTTCACTTGATGCGACAGAAGACGGGTGCTATTCTACAGCTAACCGGTCCTGACAGACTGCGTCTACTGCTCTGAGAACTCAGGATGTCCGAACAACAGACCTCAAGCTACCAAGAGACTCCAGGGTCAGATCCATCTGCGACCGTATAGAATCTATCTGCCCGGATGTCTGGCCCAACACTTCGAAATGATGCATCTGCAGCACGAGGAGGAACTTGCCATCAACACGCTCCAGCTCCCTAGTCGCATCCACGACCCTTCCCTTCAGCCAAACCCACTTCGCCCTCTTGAACGAAGAACTTTCCAGCTTGCCAATGAGGCTCATAGCAACCCCCAGTGCCTCCTCGCTATCCCGGAATAGCTCGAGAGCCAGGTGCTGCGTGGCGCCAGACATTGACGTCCGCGCCACCACGCTCATCTCGCTAAGGACCAGCGAGACTCGGGAGAGCGTCAAGGTGAGCTGCCTTATCTCTTGGCGGTCCGTCCGCAATGCGCGCAGGGCAGTCGCGGTCTTTGCGGCAAATTCCACAAATTGTAACACTGCGGCTGCTAATTCGATGGAGTCAATGGAAGAGAAACCGGGCATGGCGAAGCGACGCGAGCCCTTCTTCCTCTTCCCGTCTGGAACAGGCCCTGGGTGGTTATGGGGCGAACTCTGGTCCGCTGAAGTTGTTGTATGTCTGCTGCTGTTGGTGCTGTCACTTCCATGTGGCGGTTCTAGCTGTAGGTGCGGTGTGCCAGAAGGCGCTCGCAGCTGTTGCTCCTCGAGGTGAGAGAGTTCTTCAAGTTTGAGAGATCGGAGTAGCTCGTTGATCTCATTTGCAAGATCTGTCGGTGCTCTCTCCCTCTGGCGTATTTCGGCCTGACCGGCGTCTTTGGCATTAGACGGAGAGGCACGCGTCTGGAACTGATGTGGCTCCGGGTCCTGTCTGCTGGCAGACGCCCTGAATTGCGAGATGGCTTGCTGATTCGGCTGCACAACAGCAGTTCCAGGGTCTCCGGATGCGCCTTCTGGGATTGTGAGCGCCCGTCCTACCTCAGAGATGGCGAGTCGTGGCTCATCGCGGTAGAATCGACGGGCGAGAAGATTGATGATGTAGTCAATCTCGCGGTAAGCGGGCGTGTGCAACAGCGGTGCTGGGGTGTATCCGGGTATCAGTCTGGCCGTCCCCATCGGCGCCGTTCGAGTGGCCAGGATGAGACTCGTCAGGGTTTCCTCCAGATACTGGGTGCGTTGACCTATTCTCGCCACCATTTCCCTATAAAATTAATATCTGGAGAGATGGGATTTGGGTTGTTTTGCTATTAGGTACTCACAAGGTATTGCATCCGAGAATTAGCTCCATCCTCTCAAGTTGAGACCAGAGCCTCTTCCTGAAATCTTCCAAATCTTCGGCCGCGTCAAAGGCTCATTGAATCTTTCTCGGAGCACTCGTGAGCTTCCCACGCGTGGAGGCCTCGCCCATCGACTTTTCATAGCGCGCAACAGTCTCGCGGAAGTCCTTGATCACGTCTTGGGTGTCAAAGCTGCACTCACGGAGTCGTTCCTTGAAGGTGCCCGAGGCCAGAGAGAGGTCCAGCCTGCTTACATCCCCCAAGATCGCTTCAAAGTCGGTGCATTGCTTCATGGCGCGGCTGTACTGTATCTGCGAACCGCTGTCGCCCTTGAGTGCCCCGCGGACCTGGACGAGGAACCTGCCAAACATGACAATATCCCCTGGGCTGAAGCCGAACGACATGGTGTATTGGTGTGTATATTACAATTTTTGACTTTATGTTGGAGGAGGACTTGGGGTTGACTTTCATGGCATGATGGAGTCTGAATGAGCCAGCCTTGGCTGAAGAGCGGCAGAGCCGGATGCTGTTCTCAGCCTGATCCTATGCCATCCTGCTGCCTGACTGATTTCCCTATCGGGGCCCGGCAAATGATAAATTTGGCGGTCCATTTCAGGAAGTTGCGGAGAACAGGTCCCTCGCTGGGGAGGACCATGAAGCTCGAAGCACATCCTCACACTCGTCGAGCGTGTCGGCTTGCTTGTGTCGCGACCACGTACTGTACATTGGCACCTCGTCTAGCGGTATCAGTTTGTGTAAGGTCTCCAACCAAACGACCTCTGTTGTCCGTTTCAATTCCCCTCCTAGGGCCTAAGCCACCTTGCGTCGTGTCGACTCGCCTATAGCACCTGGTGCCTACTTACGCGAAGCACAGAGAGCAAGGAAACAACGGCGGATTGTACATGGAGTTGAGCGTGGAAGGCTGTGACTTCCTGGGAAGTCACGCTCGCTGCCACGGTTGGGGCGCTGCCAATGCTCCGCGCCAGGCCGGCGACACGGGCGCGGCCCTCGCCGCACGGGCCCCAGAGCCAGTCAGTCGAAGCAGCGCGAACTGGTCGAATCCTTGAGGGTCCAGCTGGACCAACAAGCGGCACAGACGTCACACAACCTGGGACAGCCAAATGTTGTGCAGGGTACGCCCGCACTATAGTCGTGGACAAACAAGCCAATATGCTCGGACCAGGTGCTGGTGTGAGGGTGGGCCTAAGGATGTCGCGCCCATCACGACGACGCGCCTCAGGTGGATACGCGTCCGCCAAGCTCTATTCAGTCGATGGCCGGCCTGAAGGTATATGGCCCGGCCCACTCAGCCGAGCTTGCTCTCGCTAAGGGGCCCAGAGAATCACGACCGACACCACCGATGAGTAGTCCAAAGACCTTAGCCGCGACGCCTGGTCACCTTCTTCAGCGTCCTTACCGCCTCTTTCTTGTGTACCCTAGGCCCTGAATTCCTGCGACGCCGACGCTCTGGCTTTAGTGCTGATGTCGTGAAGTCGCTATCGCAATAACGACCGCAGTCACGTGGCCCCGGGGGTTAGCACGTTGCTTATACTCCGCCTTTTGCCGAGAATTAACGGCGTCGATTCCTAGTTCGGCAGAGTTCCTTCTAGAACAAGACTATATACTAACATAAAAAAGCGGAGCCGTATTAGTATATAGGAAACCCAATCCTCTCTTTCTCCGAGACTATCTACCTTCTTTCCTATTAACTTCTATACCGATACTCTCCTTATTATAAACCGCTACTAACTATAGTCCGCTATTAATCTAATAAAGAGCGCTATCGCGAAATAGCGTAAATAATACGTCCGATACTAATACTCGCCTATCGCTATCCGCCGCCGCCGGCCCCCCCGAGCCGGGACTTACCTTAATATCGGATCCTACGCTTTTCTAGATACTAGAAAGAGGGTAATACGATATAAATAGTTATAGCTAGCCGAGTAGTACCTAATTATATACGATAATATAGTTAGCGAAGGGCTACTATAACCTAGCGCCTAGGCGTTATAGCTCTTAGCCTTATACTACTAGAGCCTAATTATACGTTATTCGCGTATCCCCCGCGCACCTAACTAATGTCGCCCTTCTTTTCCTCTCTAAAACACCTTAAGATTATTAATCGCTCTCCTAGATCCTTAGCGCTAGTCTAGAATAACTATTAGCTATATTAGACTAATAATAATATATTATTAGCTAGATCTACGCCCTTTTTATCGAGTTTAACGCCGCTTAAGCCTTCCTTAATAAGGAGTATAACGATATTCCCCCTATCGCCTAGTATAATAATAATAGCTATACGCTAAGTAGTATCGCCCGGTATAATATTATTATCGCTATCCTACCCGATAACGAGTACGGTATTAGCTTAGCGGCCGTAATCGCCCGGGATATACTATATAGCTTCCCTAATATATATATTAGGCTAATAGTCGGTATCAGCGGCGGCGTACCTAGCTTAAAGCATAATATTCGCCTCGGCGATATTATCGTTAGTAGTCGTAACGGGGGTAGAGGCGGCGTGTTCTAGTACGACTACGGTAAGGCCGTACAGAATCAGGACATCTCCTTCCAGCACACGGACTTTCTCGACCAGCCACCCATAGCCCTCCGCACGGCCGTTAATACACTAAAAGGCAAATACAGGAGGAAAGGGCATTATCTTAACGCCGACATCGAAGAAGCGCTGCAGAAATAGCCGCGGCTGAGAGACGAATATTCGCGTCCGCCTCCTGAAAGCGACAGTTGCTTAGACGCGTCGGTTGAGGAGAGATGTTAACGGGGGTCATTCTATAGCTAAATTTAACTCTTTCAGTCTCATTTGCCAGAAACTGGCTGATAGTGTCTCTGTTCAAAACGACCACCCGGTAGAATAAGTTTCCAAGGCAGTCGCGACCACTACTGCCACGCAGCGCCGGCGCGTTGCCCTGTAATGCGCGGTTGGCCGAACTTTACCAAGGAATCTTTATAGCCGCCCCAGCCCATCGTTCACCCATTTGAGGATGGCCTTGGATCAGTACCCAACAGGTCGGAGAACTTCGTGTCAGTGTCCATCTTCGCATCAAACCAAACCCAGAAGTATGTTCTCGGTTCGAGACCAACGACGTTTGTCGACAATATCCGGGACGCGATCCTTCTTCCTCTCCTCGGCTGCGTATTGTCGCGGTGTTTTGCCACGAGAATCTGGCGTCTCGGCCAATCCTGCTTCATGGCGGAGGAAGCGGAAGGCCTCCGGTGTGAGGGAGCCTGCGATGGCACAGTGGTGCAGAACTGTACGGCCGTCGTCGTCTCCCGCTTGCAGATCCACGCCACAGTCAGCCAGCACTACCAGAAGCTCCGCGTTGACTTTGCCAGAGTTGGCGTGCAAGTGAGCTAAGCCTAGCCCTCCGTTGGGGGTCCTAAATGAGGGATCCGACGCACTTTCGAGGATCAATCGTACCACTGGCGGCGCATCGCCACATAGGACAAAATCATCGCTGAGGTATAAGGCCAATGGAGACATGCCTGCGTCGTCCAGGTCGTTGATATTGACGCCTTTGTCTAAGAGACATTGAACGTTCGCGTAATCAACGACGCCAGGATCGCGGAGCAGGTGATGCAGTGCATTTCGCCCGCGCTGGTCTCGCGAGGCGGCGAGGTCACCCGCGTCAACACCGTCCACACAGGCAAAGAGAAGTTGGATGGTTTTTATGTCACCACGGTGCGGCGTAATGCAAAGAATTGGCGCCTTCCAAGTCGCTGATTGTGATATCGGCGCCGTGATTCAAGATGGCGGCAGCCGCCTCTTTGTTTCCCTTGGAGCAAGCCAGGTGTAGTGGAGTCTGGCCCTGGTGATTGCGTGCAGAGACGTCGGCCCCCTTCTGAATCAGTCGTCCGACGATTTCGGGAGCTGTGCTGCTTTCATACCACACGTCATGCAGGGGTGACGCGCCGTAGATATCTTTCACGCTGACGTCGGTCGATCCGTGATCTAGAAGCAGGTCAACAACGGCTGATCTCTGCGCTTCAATCCACGCCTCCAGCTCGGAGTACTCGGCCAGGTCTTCGGAGTCATAGCCGATGATATCCAGGATGCCCTGAACCCTGTGGATAGGATCACTCCAATGATCTATAAAGCTCGGCCATCCCGGACCGTGCACATCTCGTTTGAGTGCCAGATGTAGAGGTGTCTCGCCGTGCTCCGAGACTGCGTTTGGGTCGGCGCCGTGGTCGAGTAAGAACTTGGTCATTTGCCGACATCCTATCAAAGCCGCATAATGCAAGGCCGTGAGACCTTCTTGGGTGTTGATCTCCGGTCCGGAGTCGCGATTGTCATCGTTGCTCCATGTATAGTGCAGCTTGCCCTCTCGGTGTCCCTGCCGCCAAGTGTGCCTTTTCACCCTACTGTCGATTGGTATTCCAGCAGACAAAAAGCATTTAGCCATGTCCTCGCTAGTCTTTGACACGGCGTAATGCAGAGGGGTCATGTTGTCAATGTCGGCGGTAAGCTTTGCGCCGTGCTCGAGTAACAGCTGAACGCATCTAGTTTGATCGTGAAGGACAGAATGATGCAACGACGTCTTAAAAGTGACATCGAGTACGTCTGCGGCCACTCCTTGTTCTGTCTGACTTGTTTGCGTCCGCGCATCGTTCGTCAATATCGGGATGCGGGGCTGGTCCCTGAGAAGGAGCCGGACCACATCGACATGGCCATTCTGCGCCGCCAGGTGTATCGGCATCAGCCCGTCTTTGTCAGCCAAGCAGCTATTAGCCCCTTTCTTGAGGAGCATATCTGCGATCTCGAAGAATCCGTCTGAGCAGGCGAGGCTTAGAGCCGACCTTCCAAGACTGTTCGTCTCGTTCACGTCGCAGCTCCGGCCTTCGATCAGTGCCATGGCCACTTCCATCAACTGGAGCTTCACCGAGCAGTGCAGAGGGCCTGTCGAGCTTGTCTCGGCCAGCCAGCGATGTTGTTTGGTATCATCCAGTTCGACGAACGACCTCCATGCTTGACTAGCGGGACTGCTTTCGGTGAGAAATTTGACAGCAAGCATGATGATTTCGTCATTGCCGCGCTGACCCAAGTTGACATGGCGATGCCAGCAAGTCGCAGCATAGCTGCGGAACGATATGGGGAGACGGGCCGGAGAGTCATGTGGAGGAATCTGCCAGACGTCGCTGTATTTGATGTACTGAAGGCACGCCTTTGCCAGTAAGGTGTGTTGAAGTTCGGCAAGGGAGGCATTGGGTCGTAAACAGTCCGGCACTGGAAGTTTGCGTAGCAGATACTCCCGCACGGTGAAATGCGGCAGGTGCACTGTTTGTTGGCTCGACATCGGAGCTGATGACCCGCCCCGGATCTCGAGGAGGGGATCGCAGAGATAGCGGATCTGGCCGTCGACATAGGCCTCATTCACGTCATCAGGGAGATCTTCCCACGGTATTTCCTCGGCATCCTTGATGACAACGGCTTCGGTGATTTCGCCGATCGTCAGAGGTCGTAATGCAAACGTAGTCCAGCGCAGGAGGGCGAAGGCACGATGTCTGTCCGATTCTGCGAGCTGAGCCATCCACTTCCAGTGGCGATCATAGATGCTATCAAGCTCGGCCGGTGTGTTCTCAATAGCTTCCCGTAGTTGAGTCTTGCTCATGCCTGTCCGTAAGGACTTACGCTGCAACAACTCGAGCCATAGGAACTGGCCTTCACATCGCTTGGCCATTGCTTCGGAGAGAGATGATCGGACGTCATCGCGACTGCTGGACAGCTTCTTGCCCACAATTTCGCGAGCGTAAGCTACTGTGTCGGAATGAACGTTGTCAGGTTGTATTCGGAATTCCGAGAATATGCTTCGGTCGCTGCCTTTGAGAGCATGCTGGATAATCGACAGCGTGCGGCTGACGACAAGAATACGTGTGTGTGTGTCAGCCGTGGCCGCCGTTAGAGTTTCGAGGAAACTAATGACAGAATTGTGACCTTCAAGATGCGTACATTCGTCTAAGCCGTCGACGACGAGTGTGGCGCTAGCAACGAGACGGACTACGTCCTTGAAGAGGGAAACAATGGTGTCGCGCGTCGCGGTTGGGTTTATGTCGGCTTCCCGATGCTGGAGGACGTATTGGAACGCGCCATCGTGTTGCGTCACGACCTGAGAGAGCCATGAACGCAGGACAACGCTGGTGTCGTCTCGGCTGTCCAATTCCGACGAGAAGAAGAAGTGCGCGACAGGCGTCGGGAGGGTCTTCGTGATGTGCTCGACGATGTTCGCGCAGAGGATAGTTTTGCCGAACCCCGGGGGGCCGTGGATCCAGAGCACCTTGGCAGCACATGATGGGAATTCCGTGGACGCCCACTCAAGGAACGTTGGCTGGTCGAGGATCCAACCGCAAGTGCCCGAGAGGCGACGTTGCAAGGAGTCTTCGTATCGCTCGTCGGGGGTGTGTCGGAGCCACGCGTGCAGTTCCCGCCGTGTTGTTGCTACATTCGGTCAGGGAGGTTCGAGTAGGAACAGATGGCAGGAATTCTACGTACCTTCCAGCCGGGAAATGAGTTCGTGGATCTGGGTCAACAAAGCATCCACTGGAGAAGATCCTGGTGCTGCTCAGCGACGATAAGGGTGACATCCGCAAAACCTATCTTCATACCTGTCCCTGGCCCGAGCGTATCGATAGGGTCGACAACGGGGCGTAACGCCCATGTATCTGGCACAAAATCTGGCGGTACCAGCTTGTGCAACTCATCCACCAAGTCCTTTAACAAAACGACCTGTATTGTGCGATTCGATTTTCCCCATAAGGCCCACACCAATTTACGTCGTGTCGACTTGCCCAGCACACGCAGCGACTTGGGCGAGCCTGCGCGCTTGTCGACCACAGCGCCACGAGGCGACCGTGACTTGTGCGCGTCCGCCAGGTCGCAGAGGTCCTTGGCGAGGTCAAAGATATCGACGACCAGACTGCGGAACTCCTTATCGTCGAGGGCCGGATGATGGCCGGTGGATAGTTCCCCGCCGCAGAAGCCTACATCGCGGTCCCATTTCTCGAGGCGAACCTTTGTAGCGCTGAATAGGACGTCCAGGGCTGCAGAGTCGCGTGTGAATGATCTGTATTGATCCGCCCGCTCTTTGACCTCCAGGCAGGAGCTGAGTAGGCCGGCGAGCCCAGCCAAGCCGACGACAAAGCTTGCGGTCTCCATCCTCGTTGTAGAATCGGGCATCAGCTGAGATGGCCAAGTCACAGCCTGACACAGCCTGATGTTGCTGCTGGTCCGATGCCTGACCAGCGCCGGCTTGGGCAGCGTGCGTCCCATTGGCGGCTGCGCAGACCGTGACTGCCAAGTCCGGGTTGGCGAGTAAGCTCCATACAGACTTGTCAGGTACCCCGCCATCCTAATCCCATCAATCTAACTCTCGAACCTCCCATCCTCGACGCATCGTGGCTTGTGTGCACGCCACTATTGGTCCAATTGGCTCACATTCAGTTCATCATCTTGATGCGGTTGTTTATTCAAGGCTGGCGTATTGTTGACGGTCATCGGAGGTATCAGCCTGACCAGACTGCCAACCTGTCGCCGCCGTGTCGAGAATTGGACCAGCACCAAGAGGACGTAATAAGAAACGAGTCATGTACTTATCCGATAGTTCCCTAAACCCTAGCAATGCGGGCGTAACGCAAAGTAAAATACATAAATCGACCGCACTAGCAGGCCGCACACTGCGTCTTGCACCACTCACTAACCATCCCCCGTAGCGTCCTACCCGTCACCATGGCCGAGTCCACGAACGAAGCTGTAGTCATTGTGTGTTAAGATGCGCTCTTCTGCTAGTATCGATTGTCTTTCTTGAGCATAGTGACTGACCTGACTGCGCCTCGGTGAAGGCGGCCGATGAGGCTCAGGACCCCAACGATGACCTGGACGAGACCTTCTCGATGGTAGGGGCCCGCGCACTGGGCATCTAATTCGGCAATTCACAAAACGTCGCTGATCATGTGTTGCCCTCGAGTTCCCTGACCTCGCTCCGTTCGAGCGTCAGGAAGTTCCAGGTCGAGAATGGACGGACCTACCACGGTCTTAGTTCTGGCAGTGCGTCCGGTCACCTTCCGTGTCTCAGCTCAGGCCATGCTCTATCCCTCAGCTCTCATGAGCTGGCGCTCGGAATGGCCGTAGTGAGGCGGTAGCTCCAATCTGAATACTAAACCTCGCACAGAATATGCTTATCCGAACGACGATGCCGAGAATGACCGACTTGGCGAGAAGTGTACCCCCCGCTAATCGGCACACCCTTGTCGGCCCTCCCCTCAACCACTTTGACCTGAACAACTTGACAGACTGACCAGCTCGTCGCTGCAGACCTCCAACATTACATTTGGGTCTTGACGCTGGACGGCGCGCTCTGCCTTTCCCCCAAGGGCGAGAAAGGCGCTAAAAGGGCCCTGGACGTCGGCACCGGCACCGGCATCTGGGCTATTGAATATGGTCATGCTCCCTCTATGCTCCAGCCTCGGCTCATCACTGACGAGTGCCTCATGCAGCTGACTTGCATCCCGAGTCAACGGTATAGCTACTTCTGACATAAACCACGGACTAAGTGTCTTCTGACACCTGTTTTAGGTCATCGGCGTTGATCTGAGCCCCATCCAGCCTTCGATGTGAGTCTCTCTCGGCCTTCTCATAACGAGCCGCGCGCCGCTGACGCTACATCCACCGCCTAGGGTCCCGCCCAACTGCGCCTTCGAAGCCGACGACCTCGAGAAGGAATGGACCTGGTCGGAGCCCTTTGATTTCATCATCAGCCGCGTCATGACTGGTAGCTTCACCGACTACGAAGCCTTCATCAATAAGGCATACAAGTATGCGCTCCCTCCACACAGGCCTGACTATGGTGAGCCAGCTAATTCCTCGCTAGCTCCCTTGAGCCCGGCGGTCACTTTGAGATGCAGGACATGCGGCTCCCCTACGAGAGCGACGACGGCACCCTCAAGAAGGACTCGTATGTCAACCAACTGGGCCAGAACTTCGTCAAGGCCAGCGAGGCCCTAGGCAGACCCCTCACCGTCGCGTCCACGTACAAGTCGCTTATGGAGAAGGCGGGCTTCAAGAATGTCACCGAGCGTAAGTACAAGTGGCCGCTCAACGCCTGGGCCAAGGACCCATACTACAAGGAGATCGGCAAGTGGAACCTCGCAAACATCGACGATGGCATGGAGGATTCATGGCCGCGTAAGTGCTGGTATATTCGACTCTCGGGCAGCCCTTGACTCCCACTGTGCTACCGGGTCCCGGGCGCGGCGGAGAAGCTTGCTTCGCCGCCACCGAGATATGCTCGTGATCGTCTTGCCCTCGGGTCTGCCGTCTCCTCCCTGGCCTCTCGACTTCACTTTCGGATTGCGCAGCCAATCCTTGACGAAAAGCCCACAGGGAATGTTCATCTTAGTCATGCACCATGATGGACCTCGTGATCTTTGGAGTACGGACCTCCCATATGGTTCTTCTCGCTACAATTTACCTGTTTGAGCACAGCCCGTCAGTCACTGACGACTCCTTACTAACATGCGACGAGACTCGACCACAAGGCATGCCAGCTGCTTCAGGTACTGGGGAGGAGGTAGAATCCATGCTCAGTCCAAGCCGCTAGAGATATCTCCCCCTCCTGAACCTTTGAGGCCTCTCATCACCCTTGCATCTATCAGGGTATGATGGCAAGGCTTTGTCGGGTTGCCTTGGTTCCACTCCACCCCTTCCTGGAGAAGCGCTGATACCTCACAGGGCCTCCCGGTCCCAACCGTTCCTCGCTTCCTCTTACCCCTTTAAGCACACCAGACGGTTGGTGACGACTCCTGGCTCAGCTGCAACGTTGTGACGCCCTGCGACTTGGCCATGATAGGTGCCAATTGGAGCCATGGGTTACGGACTCCAGCTTGCAGCAGGTCAACGAGGCAGGTTGGCCATCCGAACGAGGCCTCCTGAGGAGTCCATGATTTGACTGTCGGATCCCTTCGTCCGAAGACAGGCGCCTGCTTCTTGCCCCTATCAGGAGACGCAACCCTCGGCAGAAGTATGGCATCACTATCAACTTGTGACGAGCATGAAGCACACCCTCCCGCGATAGCCACAGACAAGGCATCTTGCTCACCACGTCACAGGAAAGGCAGATTCTCCTGCTCTTTGCGTTCATCTTGGCAGATCCAGGTCCAATCATGACGCTGGACCTGCCCCGAGGAGCCCACCATCACCCTCGAGGATGCTGCGCCGCGAGCTGAAGTTGGTGTTGGCAAGTTTCATCGAGAAGACTTGGGGACTGAGCGCGGTATGAAGAGGTAACCGAGGAGGGGTAACTTCCCAGGAAGTCACGTCATGGAGCACGGCAGGGAGAGGCAGCCGAAGAGACGCAACATCCCAGGAAGGAGGGGGAAGGGGGGTCGGGCGTTGGCTCATGAGGGTCTCTCAGGTATAAGTAGGAGGGCGTCCCGCCCAGGGCTCCCCTTGAATCTCAGCCATCAACTGCACTTGACTTGGCGACATTCACATACTGTCATATCTCTTCCACTTCTCTGCCCTCCATCATGGTGACCACACCAGCCAAAACGCCTGTCGTCTCCATCATCCCCGCCCGTCCTTCAATCGAACCCCTGAGCCCTTAGCAGACAAGCGAAGATGCCGCCAAAGCCATCGTCCGTTATCTTCGGCCTCCTATGCTTATTAGCGAGCTATACGACGCTACGCGTACCACAGGTGGCACAGAGCAGCTGAAAACCCTTATTAAGGCGCTCCCTTTAGAAGAGCAGCAGCTACTTCGAAAGTTCTTTTAGGAGCTCTATCAGTGCTGCAAAGAGGAGTCAATAGGCATGGATGGTATCTATACACCCCTTGCTTTGTCTGTCGAGCCCTAAGATGTCCGCCCCGAACCCTCTCTAAGGATCCTTGGGACGTTCCCTCGATCACGGGAGTCCACGCTAGCGGCAGACTTTCAGGTTATCGAGAACACCGACGGAGAAGTAGGCATTAGCGCCCTAACCAGAGGTTCTACGGACAACCAGCGAACCGCTCTGGCATCCCGAGCCGAGCCGTCACTCTTCGAGATATCCGCCTCAGACCGTGAGGATGGAGAGGAGAGAACCGAGCCTGTTTCCATTTCACAACTCGAGTTACAGGATCCGCCCACGACTCCAAGCCCCAACGGATCCTAATCGCCTACGCTTGTTGGGGGGGATTCGGTCATGGGCGCGTCGCCTGGCCTGTTTCTGGGTCAGATAAGTGGCTTCGGATGGATTTCCAATGGCCCATCATCAGTAATTTCTGGCCTATCTATCGAACTACCCAGGGGGGGGGGGTCAGTTGGCACAAACCTCAGCCATCTGGACTTGTCAACCCCAATGGCTTCGAGCTTGATCGAGCCGCGGGAGCTTGGTATGCCAGACAACGACGAGACCGTTGGCGATTCACCCTCCGATGGCCCGAGGCCTGTATCAATCCGGGACCAGGAGGTTATCAAAGACTCACCCGCTGATAAGGGCTCTGAACCAGCGATAACCCAGGGCCAGGAGACAATTAACGATTCATCCTCAGATAAACATGTTACAGTAACCCCTCAGGCCTAAGACGCTATTGAACCACTGGACTCCTCTGATAATCCTTCTTTCAACGGGCTAATAACACCTTAAGAGACCCCTATAAGGGTGCTAAGCGGAGTATTGGAAGCCGACAATCAGCCTAACGAGGAGATCAGTCACCCTCCGATCCCCCGACTGGCCCGCTAAGAGATTTTTGAATTCGCCAAGAACAGTATTCAGAAGGTTTATAAGTTCCGACAACTAGAGGCGAAGCCCGGGATGTATAAGGCCATATACGATGCATTAAAAGAAACCCAGGACCCGGGCCTTGGTTGGTCTGACAGGACTCAGTGGAAGCATTTTTCGGACTCTGCTATAAGTGGACGCAAGAAACGGACCTTGGACCTTGTCCTGTCAAGCATCGGGTTTGCTAAATGGCATCGCAGCCAAACAGAGCTACTGGATTCATCGCCAAAGTCGGCGGCCGAGCAGGTTAATGGAGACTTTCTTAAGATGTGCAGGGATAACGCTGCAGAGCAGACTATGTCCCGACGAAGCCTTAACACGAACCTCGCCCGCGGTAGGAAATGGGTCATCTCGTTGACGAGCTTGGATATGGCATTCTCTTTATAGACGCATGGTAAAGATTCCCTACTGCCAACTACAACATGCCGCTGATCAATCGTAGGAGCCTGGGAAAGACTGATAAAGAGTCCTTGGATATCCTAATCAAGCACATCAAAGAGTCAGAAGACAAGATGTTTATCCTGGAATGCTTGACAGAACAGATGGATCTGCTTATGGAGAAGGGGCAGACGTCTCCGAGCCTCTTCAGACATCACCTTAAGACTCGCGGCTATATAGATGCCCTTCCTACGCTTCCAGACATCGCTGACAAACTCACCAAGGATATCGCGGCTCTCTAGCGTAAGATAGCAAGGTCTTCACCCAGTGGAAAGTTACGGACGAGTCGTGGTGGGTTCACGGCCGAAATCGAGACTCTTAGTCGGCTGTAATCCTCACAATGGTTTAACGACCAACTCGTTCTGCTCTATCTTTATCTGGCTCAGAAGCGGTCATATATTCGGGTTAGCTTCTCTATTCCTTTATATCGGGACACCGGGCCGTCTACGGTATAACACAGGCCTTTCGAGATGGCTGCGCGAAAGATCAAAGAATGGAACGATGCAGAGGAAGGAGAAACACGCCTTGTTTGTTTCTTTCCTATTCTTCTACGTGGCAACCATTTTACCCTCCTGGAGATCAACCAAAGTGACGATTCGATCTACCACTACGACTCACTGGGAGATGGTCACGCACAGCTTGAGGTGAGATGTCGACCCGGGAGCGCCCCAACTCATCACTGACGGAATAACAGGCGGCCTGTAAGGAGCAGTTCCCAGACATGAAGTTCACGTCAAAGGTTGGTGCTTGGCCATTTGCGGGAGGCCAGCAAACTAACGAATTTTTAGAGTGCTCAACGCCAAAGTGATGGCCATAGCTGCGGTCCTTTAGTTGTGTTATTCGCTCGGCATCGCATGATGAACCGTTCAGTTCCGGCGGGGACAGTATAGGCTGAGGAGGCCCAGCAGCTGAGAACTGATGCCTTGGGCCTGATTAGGACGGCATGGACTTCCGGGGGATTGGTGAAGGTAGACGAGTCATCGGGGGCAAGGGGGACAAAGAGGAGAAACAGCGTGGATCAGGACGGGGGCGGCAAGCGGACGAGACTGAGAGATTGAATGCAGGTTGAGAATGTAGCTATCTAGAAACAGGACGGACCAAAGCCGACAGCAAGCATGACAACAAAAGGCACCCAGACCTGCTGGACCAGGGCATTCCCCGAAGCGAGAGCTGACTCGCTGACGAATGACGGGGATGATGGGAGACCGACAGTGAATGACGAGTTGGTGTCAGTTGTCCCTGCCGTGGGCGCCGTGCCACGGGGTAGCGTCCATGCCCACGACTGGGATGTTGAGGGGGAAGTGGTTGGTGTTGTATATGTAGACTGGTCGGTGATAGTCACTACAACAGTCTTGGTGACCTTCTGCACAACAGTGTGGGTTGCTATTTCGGTGGAGTCGAGAAGCAGCGTCGACAAGCGGGGATTGGTCTCGGTGGAGGGAGGAGCAGGCGCGGCATCGGTAGTGATCGTGATAGGAGGTGTTATCGCTGACTCGGGGGAACAGTCTGGTAGGAACTCAACATCGCCGATGCCGCTGATTGTTCCCGCTTGCAGGCTGGAAGTTGACGGTTTGGCCGCCTAGCTGGACGTCCCAGCCCAGGACTCTGGGGATGGCGGTGAGTAGGGCAAGCAGAAGCATGATGGAGGCGGTAGGCCCAACAGGACATAATTGAATCAGGCACAACCGGAGGGGTTTCTTTTATATGTGGACGTACGAAACTGAACATGCATAGGACACTTTCGGGCCAAAGCCATGAGGATGGGTTTGTCTCAGCTAAAAATACCCCAACACCAGAGCAGATCATACGAGGTTCTATAAGGCAAGAGCAGAGGCCGCCAGCAACTACAAAACAGATGGCCTCTGCACATGTGGAATGGGATTGACCTGGCGCTGACACGAGCACGACACTTCATGCTGTCGGACCCCAAGACGATGGCTCCTAGTTCCGACGCTCACGCATCTGCTCGAACTGCCACCCCTCAGCCGGGAAGTAGATGGCGACCAGAGGAGGATGCGACGCTTCTTCGGCTTTTGGGCCAGAAGCTCAGTTGGTCGAAGATCGCTGTGGCGCTTCCTGGGTGCTGCTCGCTTCCGCCGGTCGCTGGCACACAAACAGCAACAGGGGGCCGAGTCACGTGCGATTCCCGGCGGCCATGTCACGTAGGTAAGACCTTTGCCCGGTGTATAACTGTTGCTGAAGCAGGCCAGCACGAGCATGTCGGTGTCGCTTCATCGCGATGAGAGCAAGATCATACTGCAGGTACACCGAGAATGCTCTGTTTTGCTGGGACCCCAGGATGAAAGTAAGGCATTGAGTTCATCCGTAAGCTATGAACCGGTGGATTCGAGGTGTGACGTATGGTCTTCGGAGGGTGAGACGTTAGGTGAGGAGGACGAGATGGACTGGGAAAGCTAAGCAGCAGCTCTCTTTGATGGCTTTACGGAATCGCCATGACGGCAGACGGGACTTCTCCGCAAAGAGTCTTGCTCTGGAACTTCATGTTGTCTTCGCCTCTGAGCAACGAAATGGCACCGGGGGCGTTGCAGATTTTGACTGCAGTTTCCAGAATGGCTATTGTCATCAATGAAGCTGCTGTCACGGCCCCGCTCCCCCTCCAGCGGGTAAAGGTGGCCATCACTGCCAGTCTGACGGCGGGGTAGATGGCGCCGTAGTCCTGCATCAGCGTCTGACACCTGTCTGGTCTCGCGATAGGGATGGAGGGTGGCTAATTTGCCGGATGAGCTTGTCATCCCTCCGAGACTACGTACCCCTCCTGTTTGCGCCCCGCCTCTTTTTTCTCCCTTGTCACAGATGCGTTTTTTGTTTCGCCCCGTTCCCGCCCCTTTCACCTCAACACCCATCATATGAAAGGCAGATCGATCGGTAACCCTTCCGTTTAATTCGTACTTCATCCATACTTCATCAGAAAGCCGATACGCTACCCAACATGTCCGCAGCCCAGGAGCCCATTGAGGCGGTGCGTATCTTCCTTCTTTATGCCATAGCATCTGAGTTGGGTCGCATCTGTCTGCAACCGAAGGTGAATCCAATTGTCTAGGGCGGGACTATGAGAACTAATCATCAAGCCAGGACCCCGACGTCGTTGGCGTTGCCGATGATGCTTCTGACTCTATTGACGGAAACAGGCAGGCTCATCCCACGAGGTTGCCCTGCCGTATGTCAGGTTCGCATGGCGGCTGTGAGCAGTTGCTTCAGGCTTCTCACGGCCTCTAGGTGCCCAAATGCAAGTCTTCTTCCGAGAAGACGAGCCGGGCGATGGGTATTGGCCGTAGAAGCCCTGCGTGAAGTTAAGGATAGGGAGCAGCTCACTGTGCCCATGGAGACCGGACGTGGACGCACAGGCCATAAGCACCACGAATGGTGCTTATGGCCCGTGCGCTGCCTGCAGCTCTGGACCGATATCGCCCAGCTTCTGGTGTACAGCTTCCGTCGCGGCAAACAGATTCTTGATGACCGTCGCCTGCCATAGCAGTCCAGGCACAACACGAAGCCTCGCATTCCTTGCAGGCACAGCCAGAACCGTCCAGTAGACAGGCATCACGCCACATTATCCTCGAATCGTCCAGTACCCTGGCCGTCTTCTGTCAGGCAATCATGGGGAGACTGAGCAAAGCGCTGCAATTTTACCCTCGTCAATGTCTGACCACAGGGTGGCGATGTAAGCCTATGGTTGCAAGATCGTCGACGACGTCGGTGGGTTCTTTCCGAGGACAATAGTAACACATGCATCGATAATTACGAGACACAGTAGCCAAAGGGGTCGTCGGAATCAGACTATGGGATTGAATCACTACGAACCGTCCATGACGCCAAGCGGAGCGCTCACTCCTCTGGCTTCTTGCCCCATATGAAATAGGTGGGAACATAGAGATGGATGGCCGGGTTCGAGGTCGTTCTTCACCCTGGCCATGAGGACCTGGATCTCCGTCTGACCCCATCCAAGCACACGGGAGAAGATGGCGGGTGTGTACGAGTCGATGAGTTGCTGCTCCTGGATGATCGAGTGCCTGCCGATCTCCTTGAGCGTCGGGTCTTTCGGCCAGCTGCCAAACGGGATCTGGGTGTTTCTGAGCACCGATGTTCCAGGAAATCAGACACCGCGCATGCGCGTAGATTGAGGACGAACCTTGCGAATCTCCTGCTTGACCTCGACGAATCCGGCGGCCTGCATCTTGTCCAGCCACTGGGGCACTGAGTCGAGCGGCTTACCGAACTTGGCCGCACCCTCGCAGATGTTGGTCATCCAGTACTGAGCGTCCTTCGCCAGCTTGTCTGTATCGTCGTCGGAGAGGAAGCGAGGGTACACGGCTTGCATCTCCAGATAGCCGCCAGGGGCCAAATGCTCGAAAACTCGGCGGAAGAGCCTCTCGTCGTCGGCGATGCATCCTCCCAGCTCACGGGCGTGGATGTAGTCAAACTGCTTGCGGTAGACCCAATCCTGTTCAAAATCATCGACCTCGAATGTGCAGTTGGGCGGTGTCCTGTTTCCGTGAGCGTCGCTGGACCAAGACGTACAATGCGAGAATGCCGTACCACTTGGGCTGAATCGGGCTCAGATCAGTGCCGATGACTTCTGCGGAGGGGTATTGGCTGCACGTCAGGTGTCAGGACCCATTTCACCGTCAAGGGCTTCGTGAAGGAGTCTGACTCTGCAAAGTCCATGGCCCAGATGCCGGTGCCGGTGCCCAGGTCGAGGACGCGCTGCGGTTTGTCAGGGATTGGGGTGAGATGGAGCTCTCCACCAAGGAGAAGACCGTAGATGTGGTGGGCCAGGTCCATGCGGTCCTGCTCTTCGTCGTCGTTTGGCTTCCAAGTCGTACGAACGCAGATTAGCTGCCGCGATGGCCATCCGGGCGCTTAAGCATAAAGCGCCCCGTTGTGTTGGCTGAGAGCTTACCACTAGATATGCACCCTCCCGGAAAGCATGATAACGGCGGCCGTTCTATGCTTCGCGTTAGTTATAGACTCTGAGAGAATCATGTTCAATCTTCCCGACACGAACCTCGTACCTACATAGGTCAGTGGCGATCAATCAGAGAACCCCTTGTCGGGTACCCGGATCTGCGGATGGACATACTTGTAGCGAAAAACACTGGAGTTGATCGAGGAGACGAAGCTGGCGGATGCCTCTCTGGAAGTTGTCAGGCATGCATCAGCACACTCTGTCGGGACCAGACTCACGAAGCAGCATAGGCATCGTCGTCTTCAAGGTTCTAAAGAAAGTAGTTGGTCAATCTCAGCGATTGGAGACCAGTAAGCACTCGGTTGAGGAAATACTCACGTTGTCGACCTGTAGAGGCTCCTGTCCTGCCAGGTCCGGCGACCATGGGCTGGTCTGGGTCGGAGGTGACTGGGCCGGCGGGGGTTGTTCCTGGGCCATTCTTTTGTGGACGGAAGCGTGCAACAGGAACCAAAGCGAGCGGAGGGGAAGGTGCAAAACTCAATAACAAGGGCCCTGGATGTCCAAAGTTATACCTGGACAAGAGCGCCCGGAAGCGTTGTCGTTGGGCGAGCCCCGCTGGCCTTGAGCCGGGCTAGCGCCAACTGGCTTAGGCATCGAGCTGGCGGTCGAGCGGGCACGAATGAGCATTCGGCTGCCCCTGGCTTGATCCCGCAAACATGCGGCGAACACAACCAACAAAGCTTCCCTTCACCAGCTTGCAGCCAGCACAAACAGTCGAGAGGGTCGAACAGAGCTGGGCTAGCGACCGTCATCACGTTCGGTCTCGTTCTCATCTCGTGCGACTTCGGGATCCTGGGCCACCATCAGTAAGTATCCGAGCGCCGCTCTGGTGCCTCGGCGCGGTGGGTTTACTGACAACCTAGTGAGCGAGTCCCGCGGCCGGGAACAATGTCTGGCGGTCCTTCGCCACGCGGCCGAGCAAGCATCGTCCAGCGGCGTTCATACCGTAGAGGACGTGGATGTTGGTATAGACGGACGGGAGATGTTGATCACATAGCGCAGCAAGCTCTTTGAGGCGAGGAGCATCAAGCCCAGAGAATCACGACAGACACCCCGCTGATGAGTGGTCCAAAGACCTCAGCAGCGACGCCTGGTCACCTTCTTCAGCGTCCTTGCCGCCTCTTTCTGAGTGTACCCTGGGCCCTGAATTCCTGCGACGCCGATGTTCTGGCTTCAGTGCTGATGTCGTGAAGTGGATGTAGCAACAACGACCGCAGTCACTTGGCCCCAGCGGTCAGCACGTTGCTTGTACGCCGCCTTTTGCCGAGAATAACGGCAGACTTCCTTCTGGAACTAGAGCACAGGCCAACACAAAAAAGTTCGTGAATCAAGGATGCGCTTCTTACAGAGGCACCGGCTCCTGCAGCATCCGATGTTGCCGAGCGCTGCATTCTACTTGGATCCTCGATCCGATGTTCTCTGCCTCCCGAACGAGATTGAACCGGAGCATCTGAAGGAGGTCCAGAAACACTACGGAGCACAGCTGGATGACATTCAGATGATCCTCGTCGAGGAACTGGGGCAGTGGGAAGACACACCATCCCTTGCTCCCTTGCTCCCCATCTTCAGAGGGCTTGGCACTGTGAAGGTCCTTTTGGAGAGTTATGAGTTCGATAGCGGCTGGCCGGATGAGGATGACATGGAGGCTCCTGCAACGGAGGAGGAGTACCGGAACGCTGCCTCTTTGTGAGACCGGGACTTGCAGCTGATGGGCGGACGAGGATGGATGGTCCAGTATGTAGATCGGAAGCAAAACGTGTACCTGAGCTGGGCCGGTGACGGGCTCGCCGTCTAGAATTGATTTTTTCCCCATCAGTGGTACTCTGCCACGTCGACTGCCATGGCCGAGGTCCGTGTCGACCCGCACGATCCCGTACATCCAAGTCACTGGCTCCGCGCCGGGCCGGCGACACGGACGCGGCCCCATACCGCGAAGCAGCGCGAATCCATGAGAGACCAGATGCGCAAACAAGCAGCACAGACCTCGCACAATCTGGGACCGCCAAATGTTGTGCAGGGTACGTCCGCGCTACGTTCGTCGACAGACAGGCCAGCACGCTCGGGCCAGGGACTTATGTGAGGGCGGGCCTGAGGATGTCACGCCCAGCACGACTTGGCATCCCATGCGTGTTCCCTGCTAATGCGCGTCCGCCAGGCCCTATCCTCTCGCTGCCCTGCCTGGAAGTACATGGGCTTGTCCACTCAGCCTAGCTTGCTCTTGCTGCTAGGGCCAGACAGCCACGACTAACGCGTCGCCTGTGAGCGGCCCAAAGACCTTAGCCGAGACGCCTAGGACACCTGCTTTAGCGTCCTGTGCCGCCCTCTTTTCGGAGTGTACCCCTGCGCCCCGGGTTCTAGCAGACGCCGACGCTCTGGCTTTAGTACTGATATCGTGAAGTGGCTGCAGCAATAACGACCGTAGTTATATAGCCCCAGGGGTTAGCACGTTACTTATACTCCGCCTTTTGCCGAGAATTAACGGTGTCGATTCCTAGTTCGATATTCCTAGTTCGATAGACTTCCTTCTAGAATAAGACTATATACCAATATAAAAAAGCGGAGCCGTATTAGTATATAGGAACCTAATCCTCTCTTTCTCTAAGACTATCTACCTCCTTTCCTATTAACTTCTATACCGATACTCTCCTTATTATAAACCGCTACTAACTATAGTCCGCTAATACGCCGATTCGATTTAATAAAACGCGCTATCACGAAATAGCGTAAATAATACATCCGATACTAATACCCGCCTATCACCGTCCGCCGCCGCCCCTAAGCCGGGACTTACCTTAATATCGGATCCCGCGCGCTTCCGGATACTAGAAGCAGGGCAATACGATACGAATAGTATAGCTAGCCGAGTAGTACCTAATTATATCGAATATAGTTAGGAAAGGGCTGCTTACGACCTAGCGCTAGGTATACCTTATATACTAGACTTAAATAGCCGGATTCGGATAATATATAAACTCCGGTTAACCCGAAGACAAGGTCTATATAAGGATAACTAGAACCTAACCTTATAGGAGAATAAGAGTAAGACTAAGAATAGGGCCTATAAGTCTAATACCTTCGGCTATACCCCGCGTACTTAACTTAGGTCGCGCTTATTTCTCCTCTAAAACGACTCTAGCTTATTAGCCGCTTCTCCTAGATCCTTAGCGCTAGTCTAGAATAACTATTAGCTATATTAGACCCGTAATAATACACTATTAGCTAGATTTACGCCCTTTTTTTTAAGTTCGATACCGCCTAAGCCTTTATTAACGAGGAGTATAACGATATTCCCCTAATCGTAAAGTATAATAATAATAACTATATACTAGGTAGGATTAACTATTATAATATTATTATCGCTATCCTACCCGATAATAAGTATAGTACTAGCTTAGCGGCTATAATCGCCTAGGATATACTATATAGTTTTCCTAATATATATATCGGGCTAATAATCGGTATCGGCGGCGGCGCGCCTAGCTTAAAGCACGGTATACGCCTTAACGATAGTATTATTAGTAATCGCGACGGGGGTAGAGGTGGCGTGTTCTAGTATAACTACGGCAAGGCCGTCCAGAATCAGGACGTCTCCTTCTAGCACACGGACTTTCTTAACCAGCCGCCCATAGCCCTCCGCACGGCGGTCAGCGCGTTAAAGAGCAAATATAAGAGGAAGGGTCATCAGCTCAACGCCAGCATCGAAGAAGCTCTATAAAGGTGGCCGCGGCTGAGGGAGGATCATCAGCGCCCAGATCCTCAAAGCGACAGGCTCTACAAATCCGAGGTTGTTTATCCGAACTCTGCGGAAGGATGCAAGGCCGTGTGCAGCAGCGACCCAGAGCATCTGGTAGAATGGAGGAAGCGCGGCGAGCATCAGGATGACCCAGCAGTCCACTACGGATTGATCGCCAGCGCGAACCAACTGGTGAAGGATGTGCGGATCCGCGATAAGCTGGCGGCGGAAAAGGACGTCCTCTGCTTCGAGATGGAGGCGGCCGGCCTAATGAACCACTTCCCGTGCCTGGTGATCCGTGGCATATGCGACTACGCCGACTCACACAAGAACAAGGAATGGCAGGGGTATGCGGCCATGGTGGCGGCAGCGTATGCAAAGGACCTGCTGCAGCAGATACCGCCCAGCAGGGTCGAAGCGGAGAAGCCTATCCAACTTGTCTTGGGTGAGTTGTAGACGATTCTGAGGACCGGCTAATTTAATGGAGGTGTGTCAACACGGAAAACTTGACTGATTACTAAACAGAACCCTTACTTCAAGACAATGTGTTGAATGTGAACGAGATCTCACAACAGACACGCAAGCAAGATGTCAGATATGAGAACGAGAAACAGGTCGAATGTCACCGCGTTTTCAAAACGTCCAAGTACGAAGACTTCAAGAACATCAACCCGGACCGAGTCCCAGGCACATGCAAGTGGGTCAAGGACCATCCGCAGTACAAGAAGTGGCAACAGAGTGCTCATAACGACCTCCTCTGGATCTCAGCCGACCCCGGTTGCGGCAAGTCGGTGCTGGCGAAATCTCTCATCGACAAAGACCTTCCGAGCGCCGGTGACCATACGGTGTGCTACTTCTTCTTCAAGGACAACGAAGAACAAGACGGCCTTGCGACGGCCCTGTGTGCTGTGCTCCACCAACTTTTAGGATGCCAACCTCAGCTTCTCCGCCACGCCGCTAGCGCCTTTGAGAAGAATGGCACTAAGTTGCAGAGTGAGGTGGACGAGCTGTGGCGGATCCTTCTGGCTGCAGCTACGGACGAGTCTGCCGGAGCTGTTACGTGCGTTTTCGATGCGCTGGACGAATGTCGAAGAGAAGATAGGAGGAAGCTCATCCAGATGTTGACAGACTTTTATGCCCGGCATAGCTCAACATCAGCGCGGAGGTTCCAGCTGAAATTCGTCGTGACCAGTCGCCCGTACCGGGATATTGAGTCTGGATTTGGCGGCATCCCCTCCGAGCTTCCGTCGATCCGGCTGGCTGGTGAAGAGAGCAACGCGGACATCAGCGACGAGATCAACCTCGTCATTCGGCAGAAGATACAGGCAGCTGGTGACAAACTTCACCCTGACCAGGAGGTACGAGACGCACTGCAAGCGAGGCTGCTGGCAACAGCGCATCGGACTTATCTCTGGCTCCACCTTGTATGGGACGAGCTTGACAACAGCAGCAAGCGCACCAAGAAAGCTTTTTTGAAGAAGATCGACTCGCTCCCATCGACGGTGGAGGGCGCATATGAAAATATCCTCAACATACACGGCCGCGGTCGACGGGAAGAGGTCGAGACCCTCCTTCACATCGTCGTAGGCGCTCGACGGCCGCTTACGCTCTCGGAGATGGATGTGGCGTTCGAGCTGGCCACGGAATCGCCCGGTGCTCTACGACACGAGGATCTTGACCTCGATGGCGACCATCTGAAGTCACGCATCCGAGAGCTTTGTGGGCTCTTTGTATTTGTAAGCGACAACCGGGTCTACTTGATCCACCAGACGGCGAAAGAATTTCTAGTTGCAAAGGGGAGTGTTCAAGACTCGGCTCGTGATCGCTGGAAGCACTCGCTTCACACGCAGATGTCCAACCACATCATGACACACATTTGCATCCAGTATCTATCTTTTTCTGACATTCGAGACGACCAATTTCACGAGAGACTAGGGAAAGATGATGCCGGCTTCAACGACTTCCCCCTGTTGGAGTATTCTGCAGAAAACTGGCCAGCGCATTCCCGGGCTATGGGTGGCGCGGACGAGGGCCTGTTCAACCGCATGTTCGAGCTGTATGACGCCAAGACCGAACGGTTCGAGACTTGGTTGTGTCAATCTTCTGGAAGACTGCCTATCCTTACGAGACACGACATGGTCTCAAGCCAGCGCATCTGGCCGCGCTGAATGGCCATGTTAGGGTTGTAGCAAAGATGATACAGAAAAGTCAAATCAACATCGACGTACGAGATAGTATGGGCAGGGCTCCGCTAACATGGGCAGCTCAAGAAGGCCACGACGAGGTTGTAAAGCTGCTCTTGGAGGCGGGTGCGGACATCGACATCCACGCTCAGGGCGGCAACTACGGTAACGCTTTGTATGCCGCCTCAGTTAGAGGCAATGTCGAGACTGTGAAGCTACTCTTGGACGAGGGGGCGGACGTTAACGCGCAGAGCGGCAAGTACGGCAACGCTCTGCGGGCCGCCTCGGAAGAAGGCCATGTCAAGGTTGTAAAGCTGCTTAATAAGGGGGCGGAGGTTAACGCGCAGGACGGCGACTACGGTAACACTCTACAGGCCGCCTTATAGAATAGCGACGACGAGCTTATAAGACTACTCTTACACGAGGGGGCGGACGTTAACGCGCAGGGCGGCTACTACGATAACGCTCTGCAGGCCGCCTTATATAAAGCCTATGACGAGGTTGTGAAGCTACTCTTAGACGAGGGGGCGGATATTAACGCGCAGGGCGGCAACTACGGCAACGCTCTATAGGCCGCCTTATTACGAGGCTATATCGAGACTATGAAGCTGCTCTTAGGCGAGGGGGCGGATATCAACGCGCAGGGCGGCTACTACGGTAACGCTCTACAGGCCGCCTTATCGGGAGGCTATAACGAGGTCGCGAAGCTGCTCTTATATAAGGGGGCGGACGTTAACGCGCAGGGCGGCTACTACGGCAACGCTTTATATACCGCCTTATAGCGAGGCCACTTCGAGACTATAAAGCTGCTCTTAGATAAGGGGGCGGATGTTAACGCGCAGGGCGGCGACTACGGTAACGCTCTATAGGCCGCTTTATCGGGAGGCTATAACAAGGTCGCGAAGCTACTCTTATATAAGGGGGCGGACGTTAACGCGTAGGGCGGCTACTACGGCAATACTCTATAGGCCGCCTCGGGTAGAGGCTATACCGAGGTTGTAAAGCTACTCTTAGATAAGGGGGCGGGCGTTAACGCGTAGGGAGGCTACTATAGCAATACTCTACAGGCCGCCTCGTTAAGAGGCTATAATAAGGTTGCGAAACTGCTCTTAGATAAGGGGGCGGGTGTTAACGCGTAGGGAGGCTACTACGGCAACGCTCTATAGGCCGCCTTATTAGGAGGCTATAATAAGGTTACGAAACTGCTCTTAGACGAGGGGGCGG
>NW_021167089.1:266730-283628 GCF_003711515.1 Sodiomyces alkalinus F11 | reverse complement strand
TATAGGCCGCCTTATTAGGAGGCTATAATAAGGTTACGAAACTGCTCTTAGACGAGGGGGCGGACGTTAACGCGCAGGGCGGCTACCACGGCAACGCTCTACAGGCCGCCTCGTCAGGAGACCATAACGAGGTTGCGAAACTGCTCTTAGACGAGGGGGCGGACGTTAACGCGCAGGGCGGCCACTACAACAACGCTCTGCAGGCCGCCGCATAGGGACGCCACTACGAGGTTATGAAACTACTCTTACGCGAGGGGGCGGACGTCCCCAACGTGTAGGGCGGCAACTTCGGCAACGCTCTCCATGCCACCTCAGAGGGAGGCCACGTCGAGGCCGTGAAGCTGCTCTTGGAGAAGGGGGCGGACGTTAACATTAAGGACGACGATTATGGTCAGACACCACTATCATGGGCGGCCGAGAATGGACATGAGAAGGTAGTGAAGCTCCTCCTTGGCAGAGACGAGGTCGATGTCGACACGCAAGACAAACTCGGCCGGACGCCCCTCTCATGGACCGCTGCCAATGGACACGACGTGGTAGTGAAGATGATTCTCGATACGGGCAAAGCCAATATCGAGTCCACCGACGAATCGGGCCGCACACCAGTTTCATGGGCGACCAGAAAAGGACACGACGTGGTGGTGAAGCTGCTCCTTGACAAGAGCAACGTCGATACCGCCACGGCCGACACCAGGGTTCGGACAACCCTCTTCTTGGCTGCCGCTCAAGGACACGAAGCAGTGGTCAAGATGCTGATCGATGATAACGATGTAGATCTTGCTGCAGAGGATGCATGTGGTCTGACAGCACTGCAGCTGGCCGTCTTCAACTGTCATCAAGGCGTGGAGACGCTACTGTTGGCGAATAATGCCCCGGTTGTTCCAGACTTTTACGGTTTCCAATTCCTGTTTGCAGATATCACGGCGATGTCGGATTCATCTTGAACGCGCAGCCCGGCGCCGGATCGTCTTAGTTCAAGTACTTCAGTTAGCAATCTTATATGCTTTTAAATCTGATGTCCTCTGGACCTAATCGGTATTTTCCCGTCTAGCAGCCCACTGTCATTGATTCTAGGAATCGAAGAGCTTGGAGTCATGAGGTTTTCGCGTCCTCCGGGAGCCTCATCATTGCAGAGCGAGCTGGTGCAGAAGGTAGAGCTTGGGTCAGGGTCGTGTCCATGCGCAAGTTCATTTGAGGGAGTCGTTGAGAGATGCAATCAGCCATCGGACGCCTTCGTCGGAAGGGGCTTCTTTGCTGTCCATACCTGTCTAGCTCGAGAACCAGCACCGCCAAATAGTAGGGCGCCTCACTGTTTGCAGGAGTACGTGCTCGTGACGACCTCGACCGTCGAGAGTGGTGATCGGGAAGTCTCACCATGAGTCGGTGTTTGTCAGCAATGGACTTGCGCAGCGGCGAAGACGAGGCGCAAACCTCCCAGGGAGTTGTCCCAATCGAGGGCTGCCTTTCAAGTTACCGTTACCATAATACGGTAGGAGCATTGACTTTACGGTGAAATTTGTGCAATAGTGGCTGAGTTATGCATGCTAAGCCACTGACCCCAGCCCACGGTCGCTCAGGGTCGGCTCAGGCTAAAAGCAGCGAGGCTCCGGAACACATCCAGTTCAGATGGGGCTCGGTAAAACCCATCTCAAAGGTTCTTAGAGGGAGGCCGTTATTGAGGTGTCGACAGAGCTATTATACCATGCCACTAACAGAGTTACAGTAGCAGTAGCCTTTTATAAGATGACATCGTATGGATACAAGGTGCGGATACAGTAAGTAAGGTAATACATCATCAGCTGCACGAAGTACTTTGGAATTACTTGCCTGCCATCTGGTGGCTCCCCTGTACAAAAAGTGTACCAAAAGAGAGACAGTTCTGCTTGGGGCGACGCGTTTTGAATCTTCTTTCCATATCTCTGATTGGCTTACATTTTCCTTTTGTGGGAGATGGTCTAGCAAGTGGTGTGTACTTCGTAATCAGCATACGGATACACTGCACAGGGAAGTACCTGCCTTAGGCAATTACGAAGTTTAGTACCTGGATGTAATTAGGTTGTACCCGTACGGAGTACTGCCCTGCAGTCTGTCTGGCTAGTGCAGGTGCTCCCCCTTCTCCTTCCCACCCCTGACCATAATGGGAACAAGACCGACCATTCATGAGGAAGGCGGTCCCGACCGTGAATGAAGCCAGGAAGGGACCTGTCCGTTCAGCGCCCATTATCATTATTTTCACCCTCTGGGCAGAATTCGGACACGGGCCCTTCCCCTTTTCATTTTGGACATCAAACCCTCGTCATTAACAATTTTTTTTCTTCTTCTTTATAGCTGTCGCACAGAGCCAAGCGACCAGAACATCCCCGCCGGGACTCTGGATTCTTCTCGTTCCCCAGCCCCCGTAATCCCCCTTTTGCTGGGACTGCTGGGATCGGCATTCTTTTCCTACCAACCCCCTCTCCGCAAAACCGGGAGAAAAGAGAAAAGGAATACAGAAGAAAAGAGAAACAAAAAGCGAAACTCGGTCAAACACCACAGGCGACAGCACAAGATTCCGCCAATGCCAACCCCAGCCATTTCCAGGCTCGAGCCCCAACTCCCTGCGTCTTTCCAGCCCCAAACGCTGTCCGCTATCCTTTCCGTATCCGAATTTCGATCCGACCTCCCAACTAATCTGAACGAGCCCAACGAGCAGCGCACATCCCGCCAGACTGTCGCTTCCCCTAGCCTCTACCGTCGACGTGGACCTCCTTCATCAAGAACCGAACACAGAGTGGTGATTCCATCGATTCGACGGCCACACGTATTGTCGTCTCTTACTGTCACCTAAGGACTAGCCGTCATGGCTTTCCTGTTCAAGTCGAAGAAAAATCAGGACCGCGCCTTGGCGAGTCGCGATGGTAATTCGGGCTCGCAAGGCTCGATTCAAAGCGCCAGCGCCAGGGTAGCAAAGGAGGAGAAAACTGCACAACACCGAGCCACGCCCACAGGCAGCCTCAGTTCTTTCGGCGACGACGCCAACCATGGCAGCCCTGACCAGCCATACGGCCGTCAGCGCGGTCCCAGCGTGGATCAAGCTCCAAGCGCACCGAGTGACCTACCTGTGAGTTTTGTCCTCTCAACTGCTTCTCTGTTCTGGCTTCTACATACCTATTGGACCACAATGACATCGCGATCCACGCCTCGGCACGGTCGTCGGTAAACTTATTTTTCTCTTCTTCTTTTCTTTTCTAATCATGGTCATGTCTTTCTAGTTTCGCAATGGCGTCGCACAACAACCACCCTCGAATCCGAATGCCGCCCTGTACCCTTGGTCTCAACGGCGCCTCAACTATACCTCGTCACACCCGAGCCCGTTTCCACGGTATGGTGCCGCAGTAAATTCCATCTCATCTAAAGAGGGCGACATCTATGTCATGGGCGGCCTGATCAACAGTGCCACCGTGAAGGGCGACCTGTGGATGATTGAAGCCGGTCAGAACATGACCTGCTATCCTCTCCCCACCACGGCCGAGGGTCCAGGTCCCAGAGTCGGTCATGCCGGCCTTCTCGTCGGCAACGCTTTTATTGTCTACGGAGGAGATACCAAGGTAGAAGATTCGGACCTTCTGGATGAGACCCTATACCTCCTAAACACATGTAAGCTGCGACCGCTTTTCCGCCTCGTCCGACCTTCGCCAGACGCGGGCTAACCACCTCTCAGCTACCCGCCAGTGGTCCAGAGCCCTACCGCCAGGGCCACGGCCGTCGGGTCGCTACGGCCATACCTTGAACATTCTGGGCTCCAAGATTTTCATCTTTGGCGGCCAGGTGGAGGGCTACTTCATGAACGATCTTGCGGCTTTTGACCTGAATAAGCTCCAGTTGCCCAATAACCGCTGGGAAATGCTCATTGAAAACACCGAGAGCACGGACCGTGTCCCTCCGGCGCGTACGAACCACTCCGTCATCACGTTCAACGAGAAGATGTATTTGTACGTGCTGCCCTCTTTACTCTGCTTGCTTACCATGGTAGCCCGCCGCATATCTGAGGCGGCTAGAGACGAAGACTGATTGTCCTGCAGATTTGGCGGAACGAATGGCTTCCAATGGTTTAATGATGTCTGGTGCTATGACCCCATACCGAACGAGTGGACGCAACTGGACTGCATAGGATACATTCCCGTCCCGCGTGAAGGCCACACAGCTGCCCTTGTTGACGATGTCATGTACGTATTCGGCGGCCGGACTGAGGAAGGCGCCGATCTGGGCGATCTCGCCGCTTTTCGGATCACTTCCAGGCGATGGTACACCTTCCAGAACATGGGCCCTTCCCCGTCACCGCGATCAGGCCACAGCATGACCACCGTAGGGAAGCAAATCGTGGTTGTGGGAGGGGAGCCCAGCACGGCTCCCATCAGTGCCGGAGATCTAGGCATCATCTACGTGCTAGATACGACAAAGATTCGGTACCCCAACGACTCCCAGGCCCAGCAGAATTCACGAGGACTCCCGCAACCCAGGCGCCCAAGTACCGCTACCGAACAGAACCCTGTGCGGACCGCACTGTCGCGAGATGGGTCACAGGACTCGAGGGGACCCACCACCGGCGGTCCTCGAGATGCGGGTAGGGTGAACAGCCCGCCAAACGGATATCGCGGTGATCCCATCGGGTCGGACATCAATGCAGTTTCTATCGCTGGCGCGCAGTCCAGGCTTCCCAGGACCTCCGCGTCCTCGCCCGCCGGCCCGCCTCCTCAAGGTCCGACTCCTGCAAAACCCCAGACATCGAGCGGCGGTCGCATCCGTGGCGCGTCGACGGAGCGTGATATTCTGGGTGGCGGGTCCATCCAAGTCAATTCGATGCAGTCTCCCACTATCAGGGCGGCCCCCAACGAAGATGAGTCTCCCATTATTAATGGGCATCGGACCCCTCCGCAGCAGCAGGGCGCCCCCAAACCCGAGGCGAACCCCGCAGAACAGCCGAAAACCAGATCTCGACAAGCTGGTCGCTCACAGGAATCCGTCGACAGCACCACCGAGTCCAGCATGAGATCGATTCAACAACACAGACCGGCATCCCCTCCGACGACGGCGCGGCAACCTAGCAATTTACTGTCTCGGAGATCCTCTGGCCGAAACTCCCAGACGGTCGCCCTCCTCAAGGAACTCGATTCAGCACGGAACCGCAACGCTTGGTACGCGTCAGAACTCGAACTTGCGCGGAAGGCCGGCTACGCGCCCAACGCGAGCCTGAGTCCACTGGAAGGTCGTGCTACGGAGACGTTCGACGACGAAGACAAGCCACTGATCGAAGCCCTCTTGGCCATGCGCACGGAGCTTGCCAACGTCCAGAGCGCGGTGGATAAGCAGGCCATCCTCGCGGCGAAGCAGATTGCCGAAGCCGAGAAACAAAGGGATGCCGCGATCCAGGAAGCCATCTACGCCAAGGCGAAACTGGCCGCCCAGGTCGGGGGAGGGAGCGCCGCCAGCACGCCGCAGCAGGACTTCGGCGACCGAGACAACGCCGACGACCGGTCGGTGGAGATCAGCAAGAAGCTGGCCACGGCTCTTCACCACCAGAAGATGTTGGAATCGCAGCTAGAGACGACCAGGATGGAGCTCGAAGCCGAGAGACGCGCGCGGCAACTCGCTGACGACACGGCCAACGCGTCGCAGAAGCGTATGACCGAGCTGGAATCGTACAAAACCACCACGTCCCCTGAGCTAGAGCGGCTGAAGGCCGAGTTACACATGGTGCAACGGGAGGCACGGGAACAGTCCGTGCTGCACGCGGAAGCCATGGGGGCCATGGAGCTTTTGCGCGTCGAAAAGGACGAATGGCAGGCCAAGTACGAAGAGTCAGTGGGAAATTCGCAGGAGCGAGACCAGACTTTCGATTCTCTGAAGGAGGCCGTGGGGGCATCGGCCGAGATGAAGATGCTTCTCGAAGACAAGCTGGACGAGGAACGAGCGCAGCGAGAGAAGGTCGAAGACAAACTCAGCAAGCTGAAGGCAGAACACGAGGCACGCACTGCCGAACTCGTCGCCACCACGCGGCGGCTGCGAGACGCCGAGGAAATGGCCGAAAAACATGCCAACGAAGCACGAACACACCGGCAAGCCGTCCTGGCGGGCTTCGACAAGCTTTCGGCTCGGAACGTTGGCGGGCCCAGCAAGGCAGAGTCGGAGCGCTTGGAAGCTCTCCAGAAGCAGTTGGAGACGGCCAATGATCTGGTCAAGAAGTACCAACAAGAAGCAGACGTGGCAGCGGACAAGCTTCGCACGGCGGAGGAGCGGATCGCAGGATTGGAGGTCTACCAAGAACAATCCAGCCGTGAAGGCGTGGCAATCCGACGTCAGCTCCAGGCGGCCCTCAGGGATACGCAGAGTCTGCAAGGGGCCAACGCGGACCTCAAGAACCAACTGCAGAACCAGCAGCTGGAGACGAACGCCGTCGTGGTGCAGCACAACACTCTCAAGGACATTCTCGCCGAGCGCGGTATCAGTCCTACGAACATGAGCCGGAACCGCAGCGTGAGCAGCCCGCGCACGGCGTCGCCGGAGCAGGCTCGCATTCGTGAGTTGGAGGAGCAGCTCGAGAAGGCGGCGGCTGCGCAAGAGGAAGCCGAGCAACGCAACATGGCCCAACTGGAAGCCACCGAAGCGGCATACCGAGACAAGCTGACGCAGCTGGAGAACGATTACCAGTCGGCCGTCCACTATGTCAAAGGGACCGAGAAGATGCTGAAGCAGCTCAAGGAGCAGCTCGCTCGCTACAAGGCGGAGAATGCAGAGCTGAGGTCGGAGATGGACGAGTTGGAAGAGCAGCGCGGACAGTCGGCGGCGGCGCTGGATTGGGAGAAGGAACGCGAGGTGCTGCAGAGAAGGGTGGACAGCCTGCAAGAGGAAATCCGGGCGTCCGGAGCGCAACTGGAGGAACGGTTGCGAGCTGTGCAGGAAGAGCTAGAGGAGGTCCGACGGGAACGTGACACGGCCCTGAAGACGACCGAAGAGGTGGCGGAGACGCTGTCGTCCAGCCGGCGGGACCTGGAGCAGCTTCAGCAGGCAAACTCGCTCCTGGAGCAGCGGGCGCAGGACGCCGAACAGAAGGTCTCGATGCTCCTCGACCAGGTAGAGAGCTCGGTGGACAACTACCGTCGGCGGAGCCGGCAAGTACCCAGCGTGAGCTCAGAGCTAACGGCGCCTGGCGGCGGGGCCGGGGCCGGGGCCGGGTCCGCGAATGGCGTCGGGCTGGGCCGGGGCCACAACCGGCAAGAGAGCTCGGACGTGGAGAGCGCATACGGCGGCGGCGGGGGCACGGACCCGACGGAGGCGCGCAACAGCGCGGCGTTGGACAACCTCGCGACGGAACTCGAGACACTCCGGACGCACTGGGAGGCTACGAATAAGAATTATCGACTGAGCAACACGTTCGACTTTGACATTGCGGCCACGCCGACCCGAAGGGACGGCGAGAACGGGCCGGGGCTGAGCGAGAGTCTGGCGGACTGGCGGAAGAGGCTCGAGGTGGAGGAACAGACGGGCGATGGCGGCGATGCGTCCCAGAGCAAGGCTAAGGGCCGAGTCGAGCGGCCCTAGTCAGGCCTGCTGATGCTACGGCGGATGAATTCGCATTTTCCTTCCTGACGAACGCAAGACATACCATACCCTTTACATTTTCTGGCCGCCGTCGACTTGCTTCTTCTTTTGTACTTTTTTACTTTACTTTTTTTTTTTTACTTTTTTTCTTTTTCTCCCTCTTAATCACCTCTCTCTGTTTTCTTTTTCGGTAAAGAGGCCTGAGAGTCGGCCTCTCTTGTCCTCTCATCTCTGTACATGGGGAAGCAGATCCTACCACTTTGCCCTCTCCCCGTGGCGGAATGGAGTTTGGATCTGTTTCCAGGCTAGGCTACATGATTGACCTTGTTTGCATGGGCCATGAAGAATTCCGGTGGCTTTTCTATATCTGCTTTTTCACATCAAAGCCGTCTCGCAATGATACTACGCACCCAGCCACGACAGAAAATGCGCACACTCGCTCGTTTTAATACGTCTTGTTCTCTCTTGCTCTCTCTGTATCTTTAACGCATTTGTTGTTTCTACTGCTGTTCTTGTTGAGATATCTTGAGGTGCATTTGCGGCAACTGTGAGGCAGCTAAGGTAGATGATCTAAGGCCGTATGGCATTGTTCCTGGTGCTGTCGCGTCTATTGTCGGCCGTTAAGAAACATCGATTCCCAGCCCCAGCCATATCGAGATGCTGCAGAATCATCAGCAGGGTAGAGAGACGACAAACTCGGATTTAGTCAGAGGAAACTGACCGGGACATGTCGAGGTTGGTCACGTCACGGTTGAACAGAACAGTTGAATCCTGTTGGCCGGGCCGGCCCGGGACGAACAATGTGGGAAGTCCAAGCTGATTCTGAGGGACCGAGCTTGGCCACTCTGATAAGCGGCCCATCATCGGATAACGGATTGAATACGTGATACCTGACGGAGTGCCATTCCTACGAGGCACGGGAATAGCCTCGAATCAAGGAATGGATAAGCTCCTCCGAAAGAGGTGTGGTGTGGATCGGCGGATTGAGCCGTCCTTATGTACTCCATCCTCGGAGCTGCGTGATCTGCGTGATCTGTGCTGTTGGCGGATAAAGGGAAATGAGACAAGAAATCGACAAGTCTCATGAGCATCGCACGGGATCCAAGGGATGTGGGATTTCTCTTATTTTATTTTCTTGTTTTATTTTTGGGACCCCCCTTTTTGAGGAAATCCTTTGTAGTACTTCGGAAGAAAGGCTGGTTCTCCGGATTAAGTTTTCGGTTTGCAGACCTCGTGTACCTTACGGAGTATTCATTACTCGATACAAAGTTACCGGGTACTTTGTACCCCGTACCTGCTGCGATTTGGGCCGCCGATCTCGTCATCAAAGTTCCCCTGAGCTCCTGGGGTCAGCTGGCTAGGGCGGGCAAATGTGGGAAAGTTGGGTTCCCGACACGCTATTGGCAGCTGCCACATCTCCACATTGAACTGGAGTTCTTCCGTTTTCGGTAAAGTGCTTTTTTCTGACTAAGTTATAGGAGCTTCATTCTATGGACCCCCCAGCTGTACCCACGACCACGGACCACGTTCGTCCCGCCCTGTCCCCATCCACCAGTGCCAGCAGTGCGCGAGAAAAGCGAACGAGGTCAATTCCTCGAGCCAGAGCCCAGCCCAGCATGAGAAGTCTACCACCGCTCATTGTCACGCCGCCCGGCGGCGCTCATTCAAAAATGAGACGCCAAACCTACCATATGGGTTCCCCCATAAAATGAAAATTTCTCCCTTCACACCCCCATCCATCCCATTCATCAAGCTTCCATCATCACTTTCTTGATCACCCACACCCGCAACCACCATCACCATCGCGTCTCCATCACCCGTCACCCGTCACCCCGTCAGCCTAAGGCCCTAACACCCACACTGCCCCTACTGTACTATACTGGGCAGCCACATCCGGCCCGGCTTGTTTTGTGTGCTGCTCAAGGGTCTGTAGGTTCCCGCCAGCAGCAGCAAGACAAGAAGAACACCACCAGATCACCACCTACTAAAAAAAAACACACACATCATCACCAAGTGTCATTGGATGACTCGTCCAACCGCCACTCCTATTGAGCAAAGCCTAGGGCGGTGACAAAGCCAATTTTCTTGCTGGGCACAATCTCGGTGTACCCACTGCCCAGTTGCCTGGGCTCATCCAACACATTACTCCTTTCAAGCCACAACAACTTTCCTCTGACGGTCGCCGTCCTGCTTTCCACGTCCCCTACAAAACTAATCGGGGTCCCCCGTCTTCCCACGCTTCTTCGACCTTCCCACCACCGCGCCGACTGAGGGGGAAAAGAAAAGAACATATCCACATCATCACCATGGCACCATCCAATAAGGAGTCTGTCACCCGACGAAAGTCCGGCAAGGGCCTCATTGTTACCTTGCACGTCTCTCCCCAGAAACTAAAGGATATCATCGAACCTCTACCCGTCAAGGAATCGCCTCCAGCCGCAAGCACGCCCGAAATACCTGAGAAGGAAGATGTCAAGGAACCCGTCAACGGGTCGACTGACTCTCCCACTCCTTCGACAACCATTCCTGCGCCTGGAGCATCGAACGGCGAGAATGCTTCCGACTCGAACCCTGCCACGCCTGCCGTCAACGGAGAGGGGACACCGGCCCCTGGCACCATGGGTCCTCCTACCGATGGGCCCAAGAAGAAGGGTACAAAGCGTTCTGCTGCCGCGGCCAACGGTGTCGGATCTGACGGCCAAGCAAAGTCTCGGGGCAAACCCGGGCCCAAGAAGAAGGCAAGACTGTAAGTGCCGACGACCTTTTTTTTTTTTTTGTTTCTTTTTTTTTTCTTCTTCTTCTTTGTTCTTATGCTCTCTTGTCAACGCCTTCCCCTTTCTTCTCCTTTCCTTTTCCCTTCCTCTTTGCTAACACAAGACTTGTACAGTGACGATGAATTGAACGGCAGCGGAAGGGGAGCTGGGCTACACAAGCTCGGTCCCAAGGCGAATCAGGGCGCTATCAACGCCGGACTCCGCGCTCTCGACCGGTCCGGCAAGCCCTGTCGGAAGTGGTCGAGGGGCGGCTTCCAGGTAAAGAGCTTCACGGGCGTCGTCTGGGAAATCCATCGCTGGACCGCACCGCCTAAACCTGCGCCCGAGCCCGTCGCCGAGGGCTCGGTCGCCGCTTCGGCCGACAGCAGCGCCAAGGAGAATAAAGAGATCAAGAGCGACGAGGTCAACAGCCCCGTGCCGGCGGACAGTGCCGCTGACAGTTCGGCCGATGCCGAGATGCGCAATGGCGGTCTTGAAAACGGTATCGATGCCAGCTCTCCGGCCCCCGTGCCCATCTCGGCGGCATGAGCGCGTTTGTCGGTAGTTACGGTCTACTTGACGCGCACATATCTTGCATTTTTTCTGCCCTTCACGACATCACTGATCGTGGGCATGTACTACACCATTGAATCTGGAGCTCCGCCTCTGCAAGCAGGCAACCCGGCTGGGGTTTTTTTTTTCCCGCACGTGTTATACACGCACATTCACATGACAGACTACTTGCCGGCGGATTCCTCCGGTCCTTTTCTTCCTTTTCTTCCCCTTTTCCCTCCTCTTTACCCTCTTGCCCGACAGAATCTTGAGAAATTCATGAGCGATAAGAGGAGCATTGACACTGGCTGGCGTTTGGGAACATTAGAGACGTTACTGGTATTATCAATTATTACTGAGAAAGGCGACGGACGGCGTTTGGTGGGAGGGGTGTATTATAGGGTCGATTATTTATACGCATGGTGGCGACTTGGTCGGGCTGAATGGATCTGACACTTGATATGCCTCTGAGCGGACAGAATCTTGGTGTATATTATGTATATTATGTATATTATTATTATCAGTATTGCTAACTTTTTTGGCACTGAATTCTCGTGGCTCAGGGCTTCCCACTGCGAGCGAGCGAGCGAATCCGAACCTGGCTTTACTGACATGCCATCTCGATCCCATGCGAAGGTGAAGGTGGCGGGGGACAAGACTTCTGCGGGCATTATAATTAGGGCTTCCCGATTGCGACTGCAAACACTGTGGCCCCAATAACAAAATTCCGAGACTCCCGGACCCCCAACGTAACCAGCGTAACAACAGGATTTCTGAGACTTTTCGACTCGGCTCCTGACTCGGTTCGAGGCGTTCCAGCCCCGTCGTCACTTTTTTTTGTTTGGCTCCATGGTCCCAACCTTGTACTCTGTAATCGGACAAAGAGCGCATTTGACTACTATGTCCGCTTTGAAGTGATTCCGTGTTCGCGTTTGATTCCGTGTCTTGCTCAATCATCACTTGCCGCTACGAAGTAAAATAAAATACGGCTAAGATTTTTTCATTTGTTTTTGCCAAAATTTCAAATGGCAGGGTTACCTAGGCCCAGCCCAGTTTGATCATCATCTCGAAGGCGTCTCTTATGCCCATGGCTACCTATGCATCAAGCATTCCTCCTTGTCCTTCTTCCACAAGCTAGGCTCACAGGTATGATTTGCCCGTATAAACGACAGGAAATCGGAAATCACCCACCTCGGAGGAGTTGAGACATTTGGCGGATTCGAACCCATCGGACAACGGGAATACCAAGAGTCCATCCAGTCCATGAGGGGTTTTCTAAATGGAATGCTCCCTCGTCAAGGTGTGTGTGGCTTCATGCGTTTCGTCGGATTGGTAATGATCGCCTAGACGCCCCTATGCGTCGCTGCCTTGCCAGCCAGACTTGTCCATGTCATAACCCTATTATCACCATTTGTACTGGATGGAGTAAGGACGAGGTTGGTGTCGGACGTGAAACTTAGATAAGCATGGAGACCTCTCACATGGGGTCAATTTCGGATAACACTCGAAGCCGCCATATATTGGTATTTCTGTTAACAGGGACTTACGAAGTACGAGTACTTCGTAGTGTTTGTGGGTATGGCGTACAACGTAATTACCGAGTTGTACGTAACGTACCTACCTACAGACTACCTTACGCTTATATGGAATAAGGTGAGGGGCGGGTTATTGAGGAGTCCAACGTTCCGTGTTACTCGGTGTCTACCTACTGTTAACTCCGATTAGCGCCTCGTTACGGTGAGGTTTGTGAGGTTTGTGAAGTTCGCCTCCCTGCCTTATTGGTTAAAATAGTACGTACTCGTACTGAGTACGGGATACCTAGGGTACCTAGAGGTAGTACCTACCTTACCTAGGTAGGTACCTATGTATGGAGCAGTCACTCCAGGGTGCCCCGTGATGGACCCACCCACTAGGTATTATCAAGCGGAGTCGAGCTGGAAGTGCATGACGGAGATACCATCAACGGTTCTTGCTGTGGTCTTAGGTACCTCTGCTTTGCAAAGCAACAACGCCCTCTCCCGACCTTCTCCACCAACAGATAGCGACGCCTTCGTTCCAGGTTCAGATCACTTCCGAAGCTGTGACCTCGCCTCAGGAAGCTCCTCCAACAACGTGTCTCTTGCCTCTCGAGCCTCAAAACGCACTTCTTTCCGCACAAAAGTACAAACGACCCGACCCAGACACGAGTTGCCCTTTGCAGTATCATCTTGTATCATCTTGAACTTGGGCACTCCCATCCCCACCGTCTACCAAGCAACGATCTTACGCCGACGGGTGCTTCGCCTTGTCTCCTGAGATAAGCACCTCCTCCAAACCTCTTTTCCCGTCAAACAAGTGCGCGTATCATCTTTGACGGGAAGCTATACATATCGCCCCCCTGCTACAGTAAAGCCTCGGTACCTAGGCTACTTGGCCTAGGGACATCATTCTACCCTCCCGACAATCCCTCATCATGACGAGCCCGTACCAGTCTGGCTCCCAGGGCTTCCCTGGATCGGCCCCCTCTGCTTCGAACTCCGGGTCCGCCTCTCAACGCCGTTTTCCCTACGCCTCAGTGGCCTCGGGGGCAGCTCCCGGCTCGACACCTCCATACCTCACACATCCAGGGCGCACCTCCGTCATCTCCCAACTTCTGAACAGGCCCGAAGACACCGACATCTACTCTCCCTCGACCCCGTTCCAGAACGCGAGCAGAAATCATAATCCCAGGACCGGCTCGGAGGAGGATGAGAAGGGCACAAGCTCATTCCTTGCTGTCAACCCATCTTGGGCGCGGGATTTGCAGCTCGCCTCCTTCTCGAAAGCCTTCGACGTCTTCACAAACAGGGCCGTGCTGGATGGGGACATGCTTGATACCACCACGACTGGGTTCTTTATCCCGTCCTATCTCCAAGGATCCACCTTCATGGAACGTCTGATAGATGCCTACAAAGCTAAAATGCGTACCAAGAGGGAAACACGCGGTGCCCAGGGACGCAGCGGAGGCGGACGCGGTGGCGGTGGCAACCTCTCCAAAAACGCAAGTAGCGCCAGCCTGCATAACATGGCGGTGGCACACCGAGGATTATCGTATGACGTTGTCGAAAAGCCGCCGCCGAGCGACCAAGACGAGTTCGTCTCCCCTCTGCCCAGCAAATTGAACAAGGACGACAAGTACGGGGCCCTCGAGTTGTCGCCGGACGGCATGGAAGTGAAGTTACTGGGCACCAAGGGCCAGCCCGAGCGGGATCGCGAGGCATTCGCCATCCGCGCCGACAATTACATGCCTCCACAATGTGGTTTGTACTACTTCGAGGTCACCATACTAGCAGGGAAGAGAGACGAGTGAGTCGGCCCCAAATCAAAAAAAAAAATCGGATTCATAGCACGCGCGTGGAATTTTTGGATCTGACCCTTTTGTTTTTTGTTCCTTTTTTTGGCCCCATAGCACCCTTATCGGAATTGGCTTCTCGGGCAAGTCCGTCGCTCTATCTCGGCCCCCAGGCTGGGAGCCAGACTCGTACGGCTATCATGGAGACGATGGTAACTGCCATGCCGCCCATAACGGGGGCAGGACCTACGGGCCTTCGTTTACAGCTCAGGATGTCATTGGCTGTGGCGTCAATTTCCGCACGGGGTGTGGCTTCTTTACGAAGAATGGAGTTCTGCTCGGTGAGTTAAACGATGCCGCCACTGCAGCAGTGCCTTTGGGACTGTCGTCGTCCTACTTACACACACATACACCACAACTAGGGACTGCCTTCAAGGATATCAAGGGAAAATATTACCCAACTATCAGCCTCAAGAAAGTCGGAGAACACGTTCGCGTAAACTTTGGTCAGGAACCATTCGTCTACGATATCGACTCCACGATGGCTGTAAGTATGCCCTCTTGGTGCTTTGCATTTTCAGAAAGAAGAGGAAGAGAAGAGAAGAGAAGAAACGAAGAAACGAAGAGGAGACCTCGCCCTTTCTTCCTCCTTCTTCTTTACCCCTTCCTCTCCCCGTTTCAAGGTCGTTGGCTAATCGCTTGAGCCTACAGACAGAAAAGGAGACCATCCTCACGCAGATTGAAGATGCAGATGTCTCCAGCTTGACATCTCCTGCTATGAACGAAACCAACTTCATCCAGGCACTTGTTCTGCAGTTCCTGCAACACGATGGATATGTCGAGACGGCTAGGGCATTTGCCGAAGAGATCCACGAGGAGAAAAAGGCTCTCAATCCTGACCCCAATGCACCCATCGAAGACATCCCCGTCAGAGATGATGAGCATGCCTCAAAGCGACAGCGTGCGTGCCTACCTACCTACGGCTCGATCGAGCCCACTTTTGAAGCATCGTTTGCTGACTGCCTCGCAGAAATACGCAAGGCTGTATTAGAAGGCGATATTGACAGGGCCCTCAAGCAGACTAACGCCTTCTATCCCGGCGTTCTGAAGGACAACGAGCAGGTTTATTTCCGGCTACGCTGCCGGAAATTTGTCGAAATGGTCCGAACGGCCGCTGAGATCAGGTCCGCAATGGAGACAAAAAAATACAATGGCATTGGGAAACACAATGGACATGTCGACCACGGACTCGGTGGCCAGGAAATGGACGTCGATATGAATGGCACCGAGAATGGGGGCTTCGACAGAATGGAGACGGAAGCTTCTGTTGCGGACACGCGTCGGGCACTCGAAGACCTGGAGCTAGCAACGTTACAGTACGGCCAGGCATTGCGAGCCGAGTTCGCGACTGACCCACGACGAGAGGTTGCTAAAGCACTGGGCGATATTTATGCCCTCCTTGCCTACGAAAACCCCCTGCAGGAGAGGGAGCTCGCTCATCTGCTGGATAAGAAAGGCCGGGCGGCCGTGGCGGAGGAACTCAACTCGGCTATACTCCGTGAGTTCTCCCTGTCCCCCAACTTGCCCCCCAGAGGCCCAAATTTTTGCGGGCTGCGAAACTAACAAAACGCTTTGTGATAGTTTCCTTGGGCCAGTCCTCGCGAGCCGCGATCGAGGAGTTGTACGCCCAGACCAGCTTGCTTCTGGAGGATCTCCGAGAGGGCGGCGGCGCCGGATCCTTTATATCGGTGCGAGAAGTGACCGATGCGATCCCGCCGACGCAGAACTTATAACGGGCGCCTCTCGGCCATGCCTACCCATGCATTCGCCCTTCTTTTTCAGTATGTATTCGCCGACTTATACTGAATGCAATTGCTATTGCATTCGCTCTGGTGGTGGGGCGCGTCGGCAGCTCGACTGCGCTCAGCTGGCGTGTTGATAGGGCGTACGGGAGGCATACCTTGGGGAGTTCCTAGTCGGTGTGGGTAGGTAGTATGGTGCGACACATGGGCATTCATTAAGTTCTGGTCATTTTGAGAAAGAAGCCTTTATCGAGCATTGGATTGGGGGCCGCAGTTCTTCTCGTTTCTTCCTTCATTGGTTTGGGTCGACATGACGACTTGGCGACAGACAGGGTTGGTAATGAATGGACTGGACTGCAAGGACGAGTATGGTCTTGCTTGCGTGGAAGTCGGGGCATCAATGCGTTGACCGGATGCTCCGCTACTTGAGGTTTGGCGGGCGGTTGTACCGTCACATAGGGAATAGGTTGATAGAGGTTCAGAGCAGTATGATTCAATATTATTCCCCCCCCCCCAACATGTGACCGACCCCCTAGGTCATGGGCATTGGAAATCGAGCCTGTCTAATGTCCCTCCCCTTCCTAATACTTCGTAGGACCCACGAGAGCAGCAGATTGCTGGGGGCTTATGTCTTCCGTGCGAACGCTGGGCGACACTTGGAGAGCATGTTAGATATCAAAGTCGACTAAAGAAAGGAGAGGGGAAAAAATAGAGTCAATTTCGCACTGAAACAGCCACTAGTTTGTCTAGCCAACAAGAATCCTATTTTGCCCGAGATTTTAGCTAGGTATTATGGGCCATATATATACAAGGATGATGCGATGCGTAGCAGAACACTATTGCACAACGCTTCCACTGGCGGATACATGGTGTTTCCCCTTTGCGCGCCATGTCTTGATGTTT
>NW_021167089.1:235012-266691 GCF_003711515.1 Sodiomyces alkalinus F11 | reverse complement strand
GGGCAGATCGTGCGAGTCTTCTGCGCCTGGCGTACGGGCCGGGGGTTTCCTTCTAATACGTGGAGATGCAAGCTCATGCTACGCCAAAGTACGTTGCCAGCATCCGCTCCCTGTGCGCCACCAGCCCCGGGAAGCGGCGCAGCAAGTCGGCGAGCCTCGTGTCGTTCCAGCATAACGCCTGGTCGAGGATGATATTTGTGTAAGCGAAGACCTCGGCGTCGAAGAGCCCGGCCTCCTCCTCGTCGTCGTCGTCGTCGTCGTCGCTAGAAGAGAAGAACGGGGCCGACGTCGGCCCACCAGTCTTGGTCTCGTCGGCGTCCGTCTTGCTGGCGCTGATTCCCTGGAGGAGGAGGGTCTCTAGGGCGGCGAAAGCGGACTGGGCGTCTGCGTAGAGGGCTTCTACGTCGAGGAAGCCCCGGCGGGTGGTCTTGAGGATTTCTGATTCGGCGGCGTGGCGAACTTGGCGGAGGAGGGTGGCGCGGACGAAAAAGGCGCTGGAGGTCGGGTCGACGTAGAGGGCGGACAGGACGGGGGTGTTGGCCGGGGTGAGGTAGAGGGAGTAGAGGAAGGCTGGGCGCAGGCGGGCATCGAGGAGGGAGAGGTAGGCTTCTTGCCGTGTTGAGAGTGGTTCGGCGAGGGAGCGGGGGACGGGAGATGGGGCGTGGGCGAGAACGTGGTTGAAGAGGGTGTCGCCGGACGGGATGGGCAGGTTGTTCGACGGGATGGCGGACGGAGGGGGGAGGAGGAACGGGAGGGCGCCGGTCGGCGAGGCGTGGTTCGTCGAAGGGGCTGTCGAGAAGGGGAGGCGGGCGATCTTGAGAACTGTCTGAGGTCGGAAGCTGTTAGCTGGGGGCGTTGGTCCATGATGGGGGGGAAGAAGGGTTTTTTTTTTTTTTTTTTTTTTTTTCGCTGCTGTCGTTGGGAGGGGAGGGACACACCTGCCACTTTAGACAAGAAGGATTAAAACTCGGAGCGCCGGTGCGGGCGCCATCCGGCGTTGTGAAGACATAGAGGATAGGAGTGTCGCGGTGCGTCTCGGAGGAAGGCGAGCGGAGCGGCAGGTCGTTGGGTGGGTACACAGCTAAGGGTACGCGGTTGAAGAGGGCAGCGATGGGACCCGGAACGGCGAGCAAGCGAGTCGGGGCTGGGGGCGCTCTTGAGTCGGGCATGGTGGAAGGAGAGGAGATGAGGGGAGAGAAGAGGGGGCCACCAAGCCTGGGCGGCTCTGCGCAGTCCGATGTGAGGCCGGGGCTCGGAAGGGGGATGCGGCTTCACACACTTTTGCCGAAGCGACGTATGTATGTATGAGGATCGTATATGTTGTACAAGGCCAAGCCGGATCAGGAGAGGTGCAGGTTAGAGGATAGTGTAGGCTTGTACGTTGTAGGCTGAGCTGCAGGGAGAGTCGCCGGGTAGGAATGCAACGGCAGCCGGGGAAGGGTGCCCGCGTACGTTGTAAGACGCAGCAGATAAGGCCAAGACTTGCAGTCCCAAGAGCGGTGTGGATGGATGGTGCGAGACTGGGTGTTGGGTCAGGATAGGCAAGAATCGTCAGGGTCCGAAAAGAAGTGGGGGGCTTTGGACGAGGTAATAGTGTACGAATACATAAGGGATTCAATAGGGAGACCTCACGTTTCAATATCGAGACCTCACACGTGACATTCTAGTGGGGCCATAACGCCACCGCCAAGATGCATATATACCGCACCTATTTTGTATGTACATATTATGTAAATAATCGTAGGTGATATAGTAACCAACTCAATCTCAACACTCAATCCTAATACTCAAATCTTAATACTTATCTCGGAGCCGTAGGCGGTTATTTTATGTAGGATATCGTGTAGGATATCGTGACTTAATATTATCGTGTTTTAGGCGGTTGGATTCAGAGTTACGGTGTAGGAAGTGATACGTTAAGGTTTACGATGTCGCCTGCGATTTTCTACATAAAGTGTACATACAAAATAGGTGCGGTACATATGTATCTTGGCGGCGGGTTCATGGCCCCACTAAAATGTCACGTTTGAGGTCTCGATATTGAAACGTGAGGTCTCCCTATTGAGTCCCATACATAATTATATGGCTTCTGCCGGGAGGAGAAGAAAGGTGGTGGTGGGTAGTGGTGTTGGTGAACGATCTGTCCCACTCGAGTCCCGGCTGTTACGACTTGGTGCGAATTCTTGCCTCAGGTTGCCAGTCTGGACGTACAGTTGTACGCACTTTCGTGCTAAGTCTTAGCGAGGTACCTAATAAGGTACGGAGTACGAAGTACGAAGTAACAACCAACCCGAACGGAACGCTTCTTCGTAGGGCTTCTCGAAGAACAACCACGTGGGGGTCAATGCCAAGAAGCCCGACCACAACAAGTCAAAATTTTGGTCCATGAGCAATCGCTGGTTAAAACTCGTTGATTCTGGTCCAGCAGATCGCATCCACCATTTTCCCGGACACATGTATTACAGAGTACACGTGTTCATCATACCCCAACGATAATTTACACGGCAATATATATATATATATATATAATCTTTCACCGGCTTACAAATGTCCGCTATGTAGGTCGTATTTTCTCTAATTAACTGCGTCGGCCGAAACTTGGGGCCTATGGCGACACACAAGAACTTCTAGCGAAAGTGCAACGTCGCTAGGAACCACAGGCTCCGGGAGCGGGTCTAGTGGAGGAGACTCAGAAAGGTCACCGTTGCGAGCGACCAAAGACAGAAAGACCGGTTTGAGGGAGAGGGGAAGACGATACTACGGAGAAGAGAATGTGAAGAGCTAATAGTTCTCTGCAAAGTAATGACTTGTATTTCGCCTTCTCGCCATCGCACTCTTGCATGACCCTACTTTATCTTATATTGACCAGACGCGTAACACGTGTGTACACATCTGCAAGATAACAATGCAGATCTGCAGATACGACAATGCGAAACTTCCGGAACATCTCAATTAATTACTTTTTGGCCGCGCTGGTGATGGCCTGTATTGAAGAGTAGAACCGGGAAACTGGCCCCATCGGCATCGCAGCGCAGCCGCAGCCGCAGTCCATGGTCTCTCTGTTCGTACTTCGTACACACTACCTGTCGTGTAACGGAGGGACCGGTAGCCCGGTTTCGGTGGTGTCGAGGGAGCCGGTGGTTTCGGATACATGAGAAAGGGGGCAGCCCCGGGTTGGGGGAAGTCATGGAGGGCAGACGCCGGATGAAGTTGCACGGCAATATTCACACCGAGGTTTTTAGTGGGGGAGACGAGTTCCTCTCTGTCTCCCCTCTGTCCTGTGAAAAGCGTGGGGAATGGCAGTTCGACTTGGGTGTGGGAGTACGTATTGCGGCTCCAGGAAATCAGAAATGTTCGAGAAGGAAAATCGAATGATGATTTTCCTACAGGTATTCATATCCGTGTACTCCGCATCCGTACGTTGTACACGTAGATTGATCACTTTTGCTTGCAAGGAGAAAGGGATGGGCTGGGCCATCACATCCCGAACCCCCCGGACGACTAACCGATCAGCCGATACACCGAACGAGGTCGATGTCACGGTGTCGGGACTTGGCCGTATGTACTTCGTACGGATACAACGTAGGTATGTACTCCGCACTTCGGCAGCCTGTACCGTTGTAGGTAGGGGACGCTGAGGCTCTTGGCTAGCAGCACTGACAGCACTGGGAACACTGGCAGCACTGACATATGCAATGGGCAGAATGTGTGTTGTCCATATTTACGGGTTTCCTGCTCCCGCCCCTTGTCCTGCGACGTGGTGAGCGTCGGAGAATTTTCCGTGACCTTTATGCAGAGGCCTGATCGAGTTTGAAGCTCTGCTCCGATGGTGGTAGGTAATTACCTAGTAGTACTTAGGTTGGGTAAGGTAGTTCGGACACCTACCTTAGTATAGATAGCCGTGCATTCATCCCGCTGTCTCTGCGTCTTACCTTTGGTTCTTTCATGCAAACCCCCCTTTCCAGGCTAAAGTCCCGTTGCCTTTGTTCGGATGCCGGCTTTTTCGGTCCCTCGAGCTCTCCTGTCTCCCATCCGTTATATCCGCTTTTGGTACGGTACTTCTGTACTGGGTAGCATTCCAGTAAATACATTAACATATGATTTCTGTCCCCCACCTCACATGTTAGATTCTCGTGACACCTGGCATCTGAGGCGGTTTACGAGCCGTAGATCCGAAGTCTGGAAGTCTGGAAGTCTGGTCAGATAAGCATCATGTGGGGGGAAGTTGTGAGCATGGGAGTTTTGGGCTGAAGATTTGGGTACACAGCCAGGACATACTTCATAGGTATGCACCACGTTCTTCGTCTCAATTTGCAAAGAGGTAACACCAGGAAATAAAGGGGGGAAAGGGGGGAGGGGAGAGGGAGAGGGAGAGAGATCGGGATACCGCATCTGGTAGTGGGGATGATACCGTCATAAGCAACTCACAGCACGTAGGTACCATACGTACGTCGTACGAATAGTTAAGGTACTTCGGAAGTGCCACAAGAAGGGGGAAGAGGTACGGATACAGATACATGATGGCAGTTCGGGGGAGACCCCCCACTTCTCCAATTCAAGTACGTATACCTTAACGGCACACAGATTTCCCACCCCCGAGAAATGCCCCGTTTCGCGTTTTCGCGGGAAGCAGAAACGAGAGCATGAGAATGAGTTGGGCCGATAATCGTGTACACGTAGTGTACAACGTACTGCCGCGGTTGATGGGTCTTGGCTATCATGTCAATCCCGGGGACATGACGGGGGTTCTTTTTGGGCTCGGTTTGGGTTTCCATGCGAGCCTATTGGAATGCTCGAATTCTCCAATCTGGACCTTTCTCCATCCCATGCGGGTCCCACTCGCCGGAGCTGTGGGACGACGAGAAGGAAGAAACAACGTTATCATCCGTTCATAAGGTATGAACCTTGCCTAGGTAGGTACTCTACACAATGTATTGGTCTGCCTATCAAGCAGCAAGTCAGTCGGTCCCCTTGAGCCGAAGCTCGAGACGACGGGCTGGAGATTGAACAGTCTATTAAGTCTCTCGTCATCGCCCACACTTTCATACTTCTCCGCTTCCTGATAATTACTTATTCTTCTTCTCCCTCCCCCCGCCGCAATTCCCTTTTCCCGGTGTTCTGTCGTCGAGTCTTCCAAGCCTTCACGTTCATCCAGCCAGAAGTGACCGTCCCGTCCCCCTTTCTGTACCTTGAATCAGGAATATACCGAACGTCACTACTCCGTATTATTGCCCAACTCGTCTCCCCCCGGGATCAGACGCTGAATCAAACAACGAGTCACGAATCATACCCATACCGCCCCTTCTCCAATACTTAAGACAACACATCTTCCAACCTCACACCCCGCCCGTGTTCCCCCGCGTCGCTTGAGACGCCAGTTTCATACATAAGTGTACTTCTCAGAACCCCACGCCACGCCACGCACTTTTGGTTCCGGGGCCCCAGACAAACCAACCACCACCCGCAAGCGACGGATATTACTAGTCAGACAACTTCGTCAGATCGCGTGGAGACGGCATAGGCATTAGGTTCCTGTCGACTCGGTCCTCAGCTGTCATACCTCCTCACCTTGGCGGGATTCGTCCAAAGCTACAGAGTATTTCAGTCAGGTCGCCCTGAATTATATATCACCAAGGCGCCCGCCCCCAGCCCTTTGGAACACCCGAACAGATATCCGGGCAGACTCGTCACATCAAGTTACCCACTTCCCCTACAAACTGTGATAGATTTCGATATCTGCGAGCCGCCCGTCCATACTCTTCTTATTCTTCGAACAAGGATATCTTAACACCACCCCCCCAAAGGGTCCAGGTCACTTCTCAACTTTTCCCGTCTGTTGGCACGCGACTTTTCATCAACCAACGGCGCATCCTCGTCCCTCTTCCTGCCCCGCTCCCCCCCACGATTTTTGACGCCCTTGACGCATCCCAGACGAAAAGGCAGCCCGCAAAGGGGCCTGTCACATTCTGCTTCACACAATCTTGGGGAACTTTTTATCGCTCGGATCCCCCCGTCCCCCCCCGCCCTCCACCCCCTGGAGAGCTTCTGTCTCGGATAAATACCTGATCGACGCCCTACTTGCCTGAATCACCTCCAGGGACGCCCGGGTCACTCGTCTTCTCTCCACGCAACGCGCTCTATTCTAACACAGAAACGCCTGCGCCATTCCGAGCCAGGCAATCCTCTCCTCTTTTCCGCTCTCATCGATCCACAACATTAACAATGAACGCTCCTGTCCACTCTCCCGCCGGTCAGCCCGCCGGCCGCTCGTCTACGGCCTCCTCGGCGACCTCGTCGTCTGCTGCCTCGGGCACACACCAGCCGCGCACCAGTGCTTCTTTCGGTGCCGTTCAGCCCGCGCCGGTTGACGTCAAGACGCACTCGACCGACGCCTTCCTTCGGGACTTTAGTCTTGTTGCCGAGGCTGCCAAGCGAGCCCAGATGGCCGTCATGGTGCGCGACTTTGAGAGCATCGGCCTGTAAATTACAGGCAAAAAAATATCCAAGTTGGACACAACGCCCCGTGTCAACTAGAGACACCACGGGTCATGCCAGAGCGGGGGTATTCATTCGACTCTCCTCTTCCCAGGACGCCCTCGTGCAAATCGCAAATCCCATGGATATCGGGGGCACGGGGTCTGCATCCCGTGGTATCATATCTATGCCCATTTGAGACCTACACACGGTCTATATACCTGCCCTCCTTATCTCTAGACCGCCCGGGTTTATTGGTTCCCCTTGGTCTAGCAGACATAACAACCCTCTGGCAACCGAGCCGTCGGATTCTCTCTTCCCACAACACTTCCAGTACGAGAACCCAAACGCGCCGCCTCCAGGAGAAGCTTTACCTTCTGGATCGATTTACCCCACCTTCGCCGCTACTCTCTCTGCATGGTCTTCCCTAAACCACGCGACTCTGGGCCATGACATCATTGCGCGGCTTCTTTTTTTCCCTAACGTCTTCGTATCAATTTCGTTAACAGCATATTGTGTATACAACATAGCATATTACGGGGTTATGGGATGCTACAGGTGACTTGAGGTCAACGGAGTTGGTTACTGGTTTTTGTTTCTTTCTTTTTTGTCCTTTTTCTCCCCTTGTTTATTCCTTTTTTTTCTCCTTTTTTTTGTTCTTTGTTCGGGTAATTCGAGGGGTCTTCATGCAGAGCGCGTGGTCAGTGGATGGATGATCCATCTTGCTTCTTCTCCTTGTGTAGACGACGATTGGATATACCCCATTTTAAAGCTGGGACAACTTCGGGGGACTTGAAAGACACAGAGTACCTTAAGACAGAAGTATGAGGGGATTTAGAGGAGGGGTCACAATCAATGCAATCGTAATAACTGCCCGTACTGCCCGATAAGATCCACTCTTAGCCACATCACATGGTGCAAAGCTCCGAACCAGCTTCCAGTACTGACGTGCGAGTTCTTCCGAGAACCTACCTCAGTACACATGCTGGTCGTCTACAGCTCCAACCTCGGGCCTGATGTTCAACCGGAGAGAGCCGAGACATGCGCTGTTGGCGTAGCGAAAATAAAATATAAATAGAGGGTCCTCCTCTCGGACAATGGGTATTTCTAAGCAATACAACTATGCAACTCCTCCAGGTAGGCAGATAGTTCGTGCAAGACGTGACAGGGCAAGTCTTCATGGAAGCCCCCTTATTCCTTCCAACCAATGAATTAGATGTGTGGAATCCAACAAAGCTGCTTGATGCCGTCCAAAAACCAAACGCCAGGCTCGTTTCTTTTCTTTCTTTTCTGTTTCTTTTTCAACAAGTGCCGCTTTTTCAAGAAGTATGTATGCCGGAAGAGTGCGTACAGTCCCGTCCACGTCTCCACTCAACCAACCATCAAAAGCGCAGCAAGGAGGGCGATCAACAGAGCCGCCGAGACACGAGGACGACCAGGGCCGGCGCTGGCGTCCTTGCCGCAGCACTCCCGGTCGTACGTCACATTGTTGAACATGGCGGCGACTTCGAAGACGCTCCCGGGGTAGCCGCCGTAGTTGTAGTAGTCGACGTTGAGGACGTTGGGGGGCCGGCCCCAGTCGGCGACGCAGCCGTGGGTGGAGGCGCCGAGGGAGCCGTAGCCGGTGACGTTGTTGGTCTCGTTGAGCAGCGACACGGCGGGCACGAGGATCGAGCCGCCGAAGAGGTTGTACTCGGCGTTGAGGTTGTGGTTCAGGAGGTAGAGCCGGTCGCGGGCGGCGTCCGGGCCCAGGCCGGGCGGGCGCTGCACGCTGCAGGGGAAGTTGCGGTCCTGCGGGTTGAACGGGGTCTCCCACATCTGGGAGAACTGGTCGAGCAGCCAGGGGTAGCGGCGCTGGTCGGCCATGTAGTCCATGAACATGATGACGCGCTTGCTGCGGATGATGAGCTCGGCTAGGGTGGGCCAGTCGTCGAGAGTCATGGGCAGGTACGGGGGCTCGTAGGCGTACTGGGTGAGGCCCGAGGACTCGATGTAGGGCGCATACAACGACGGGTCTGAGTGGTTGCCGTTGCCCAGGAGAATGGTTACCACATCGAAGGGGTGGGCTTGCACCCACTCCCTTACAGTGGTCAGCCATTGCGTGATGGGACCGGCTGTGCTCGGTAGAAGATTGGGTCAGCGCGTTCAAAAAGACGAAGAAAAAAGAGGGAAGGGGGGTGGGTCGCAACAGGATGGACGAAGGTTGGGCCGGGAAACGAACCATCAAGCATATCACACGAGGTGTGGCAAAAGTGCGGCTCGGTATCATTCGGAGCGAACTGAATCTGGGCCTGGAGGAAACGAACACCGTCGTTGAGCTGGGCAGTGACCTCGAGCTCCTGGTTGGAGGCAGCGTTTCCAGGACGCACAAAGGGCGAGTTGTGGCATCCGATATAGGTGATGTTGCTCCACTTGCGATCGCAGAACTCGACGTAGTTGTTGCACGGGCGCGTGTTGGTAGGTTGCTCGGTGGTGCTAGTGGTCGTGGGCGTGATGGAGAAGTTGCCGCTCAAGGAGGTGGTCGTGGTCTCTCGGCCGGTGATGACCGTGTAATCTTCGTGGCGCGAGATGGGCACCCTCGTGGTGGTAGTTGTGCTGCCATCAGACATGACAGAGCCTGATGGTTCGTACACATCGCCAGAGAGGGTGATTCTCGATGTGTAGGTCGTGTATGGGCCAGTCGGGGTGGCGGGTTGTGTGAAGAAGGTTCCTCCAGTGCCGCTGATAATGAGGAGTCCATCGGACTCACTGAGCTGGGCTGTTGCGGGAGAGAAGAGGGAGGTAAGAGACGCGGCGAGACCAAGGCATCTCGCCAGCCTTCTTGAGCTCCCCATAGCGACGGAGGGACCGAGACGAGTGCAAGCTCTTTTCCAGCTCTTTTCTCGGCAGTGGCCCCAGAAGGCGTGGGAGACGGACTCGAAATGTTTTGACGGCTGGCAGAACTTGATGGCACCCTTCCGGCTAAGATTTGTCAAAGGAAAAGATAAGTGGAGGCATGAGAGAGCATGCAGCTTGGGTGTGGTCGGTCGTAAGACGGAGCTGTTTGGATTGATGCTAAATGTTGGTATTACAGTAAAAGGTGAGGTGAGATTGACGCTGGTGAAGTCAGAGGGAAGTTGCTGTTTAGGTACTTTATTAACTTATAAGCCATGACATTATACTTTGTAAGTACCTTACGGATAGGGGTCCAGACTTAAGTTCTTCAGGTACCGAACCCGAACGGTCAACACGCCAACTGGTGCAGGCAGCGCTACCAAGTAGGCGCTAATCCAAGCGCTATCTTTATTTAAGGTTTCTCTCCTCTTCTGTCCCTTGTTCTCTTTTCTTTTCTTTTCTTTGTTTTCTTTTCTTTGTTTTCTTTTCTTTGTTTTCTTTTCTTTGTTTTCTTTTCATTTTTCTTTTCTTAAACGAAATACGATGTGCAACCCGGCTTTCTACGCTAACCGCTTCTTCCGTTTCCCCAGCTTGCGCGAGCTGTTCCAGGCTACCATGCAGTGCTTCGTAGGTATTGGACATGCCAAGTCCGCCAGACCAGATCCCTCAGACTCTTACCCACGCACTGCCACCGACCCGCACAAGTTTCAAACGACTTGGGCCACTGGCTGAGGTGAATGGCTGGACGCGTGGTCATTTTGCCAAGTATTTTAGAAAGTGATAATACTTGGTACATACAGTGAATGTGTGCCGCACCATGCATCCTTACGGATGCGAAGTACACTGTACGGAGACCGATATCTGTATATTATCTGCTATATAGGGATGGAAAGCTTGTTTATGCCAGCGAGATCGGCTTTTAACTTGAGGTTCAAAAGGAAAATGATTCTTGGACGCTGGGCCCACCGTATGTCAGGTCAGGTTGCTGCCCAATTGGTGATCCTATGCCAGAATGGGATGACAAGTCTTTCGAATCCAACGTTTATCGTCATCTGACGACTAGGCCAACCTTGTGAAAGACGATGCTTCTTCTTCTTTTCTGTTCTTTTCTTTTCTTTTTTTCACTTCTTAAATTAGGTACTCCGAGAGACCGGCCACACAGATACTCTATCCGGAGTACATTTTCTGTAGGGAGTGTACACGTGTAGATGATTGAAGTCGATATTATTTCGCTACAGCCACATTGGCTTCCCCTGAAACAAGAACGAATTGGGGCAAACGGTGATAGCGAACCGCCTGGCGAGTTCATGTTCTGGGCCCAATGCAAGGAAGCTGGCGGAGGTCCGCCTCTTACAATTGTACGAAGTACTTTTCCTCGCTTTGGTTTGGGCGTGACGCCAGCCTATGGTCGGTCTGCTGTAATTAGCGCTACGTCACCCCTATTGTCAGTGCTGACATTCAGGTCAGGTACGGACACTGGCGATGGACTAAAATTACAACGTACGAAGTACGTTGTACCTTAGGTAGGTACACTACGAAAGTACTATTCGTACCACTAAACGCATGGACCCTGTCGTCCTCGCTCCAAACAAGACAAAGCATCTGCTCTTCAGGGCGTGAAGAACAGCCCAGTCAGTTCTAAGGAGACGACAGAAAGGCTCACGGAAGACATTCGTCTCACCTGGGCACGGTTTAATTCGTACTGTTTTCGTACCTGGGAAGCAGCCCCCATCTACTGTCGGCTTTTCCTCCATCTCACCTCGACGACGGTTTGCCCCTACCTTAATAGCAACAGGGGCATCTCTCTTTGCTCTATTCCACCACAAAAGTCAACGTCCATATCACGACGAATTTCAACACTGAGACTCCTCCTGGCGCACATCGTCTTTCTGTGTTTTCCTTTATTTCTCGTCTACCATGACTAGGAACGCGCGACGAAACAGCGTCATCGTCGCCGCTGTCTGTTACTTGATCGCTATCGTGTTCCTCATCCTCGTCCTCACAGGGAACACCTACAACAGGCCCATTCTCGCAGACATCTATTTCTTCCGTCTCGACGTCTCGGAGGTCATCCCCGTCTCCGTTCCCAATGCCGTCCTTCTCAATAGCATTGCTCGAAGCCTCGGCCTTCATGACTTCTACCAGGTTGGTCTCTGGAACTTTTGCCAAGGTTACCTTGATGAGTGAGTGAACACCCGTCTCTTTTCCCCTTTCTGACCTTTTTTGCTTTTCTTTTCCTTTCTTTTTTTCTTTTTCAAACTCACTACTTCAAAACATATGTTCAATGCGCTACCGGGAATGGCAAGTACTAACACGCCGCAGGGGCTTCACCGACTGCTCCACCCCCACGGCCGGCTGGTGGTTCAACCCAGTCGAGATCATGACCGAGCAGCTCCTCTCCGGCGCCTCCATCGCCCTCCCGGCCGAGATCAACACCGCCCTCACCATCCTCCGCATCGGCCAGCAGGTCATGTTCGGCTTCTTCCTCGCCGGCATCTGCCTCGCCTTCATCGTCATGCTGCTCACCCCCGTCGCCCTCCGCTCCCGCTGGTGGTCCCTGCCCCTCGCCCTCCTGGCCTGCCTCACCGCCGTCCTCGTCACCGTCGCCAGCACCATCGGCACCGCCATGAGCCTCGCCGCCAAGTTCGCCATCACCGCCCAGTCCGAACTCAACCTCCGCGCCGACATCGGCGTCCGCATGTTCGTCTTCATGTGGATCGCCTCCGTCATGGTCATCGTCGCCTTCTTCGTCCACGCCATCATGGGCTGCTGCTGCCGCCTTGACCGCTCCGGTGTTGGTGAGAATGCCGACGCCGCCGAGGGGAGTGGGAGCCCCAAGGAGGAGAAGGCGTCGAGGTCTTCTTTGGGCCAGGTGCCTAAGCTGCCCAATTTCATGCGCAAGCGCCGAAGTGCCCAGCCAACGGTATCCCCTGTATCCCCTGCATCATGAAATCGTTGCAACACGGTAGAATATGCGGAATGGTAGCCCGGGGGGAACTCTAGACATTGGTCTCAGGCTCGCGTCTTTCTCCCATAGCTGCTCATTTAAGGCAGAAGCGACTCTTTTTTTTATTTTATTCTTTTTGGTTCTTTTTCACTTTGCATCATAGAGCGGCACAGTTCATTCCACTACATCTGCAGTATAGATAGGCGTACGACAGGCTGTAATCCACACACGAAGCCATTTCCCAGCAAAGGCGAAGGCTCAACGAGGACATGTAGGCATGGCGTTTGTTGTACACGTAGTAGTAGAATATATGGTGATTCAGCTGATCGTTCAGGCTCTGGGCAAGAACACAAAAGTAACCCGGCCTGGTCTCCTAGAAAGCCCGGCCCGGGTGAACGCTTGAGGTGAAGGCAGACAGGTGGCGATTTCAAATCATGACACATCGTTCATCTCTCAGGTGGCCGTGTAACGGGAGTCTTTCATTGGTCATCATATTGTACGTAACGGGAGCAGAAGTAACTGCATCCAGAGGGGTATAAAGCCTCGTACATGGCCTAGTCCATGTCATAAGATACATCCGCGATGCCCGAGCTTTTTTTGTTGTCCTCGACTCGAATTCCCAAACGCCGTTACTAGTCCATGCCTCGACGCGCTGAAGCCGTCTATGCCTGCTGGTCGCTAAGGATGTCGGAGTCACCGGCATCGGTGATGGCCATGACACCAACCTGGTCGCGCAAAGTCAGAACAGTCCAGGTTTTTAGGGCGAGACGGATGTCGGTGAAAACGTACCCTGAAGAGCTTACCGCAAGCAGTGCCGAGCTCGATCTGGAAAGGGGTAAGTCAGCAAATTTTATGGCCCTCCAAAGCCTTGGATAAGGCTTCTTCGCTGGGCAGGCCAAGGGACGGGTGTCCACAAGACCGATAGCAACGAACGCCGATGGCTGAAAGCCAGGCTTGAAATATTGAAGGAGTGAACTCACGTTGTTGCCGGTGAAGTGGTGGACAGGGGCCTTGGAAAGCTGTAATGCTACTGTTAGCGGACGTGGTTCTGTAGTTGAAGCATGGAACCTGCGGAATAGAACGTACCATGGCGTAGTACTCAAGCTCGGACTTGCGAAGGGGAGGGGTGTCTGTGTTGCAAGGCACTCGGTCAGTAAATGTCGCATAGAGAACAGGGAGCAGATGTGAACTAACTTCCAGCAATGAGAATCAGCTTGGCCTTGCCGTTGCGGAGTGTCTTGAGAGTGCTCTTGTAACCCAGCACAACTCGGCCGCTCTTCATAACAAGAGCCAGCTTCGAGTTGCTATTCATAACCCCAAGTCAGCCGGATGAACGTTCCTCTCTCTGAACACACGGTGAATCATTTCTGAGTGGAGGTGCCGAAGAGAGCATTTTCCAATGTCGCCCATTCTCAAGTCGAACTGCCTGCCCTCGGAACAGACGCTTCGGTAGCGGCCGTTTCGACGATGAACGGGCCAGAGACCGGTTGGGAAGAAATCCTGAGTACGTACATGCTGTTCGAGTCCTTCTTGCTCTTCTTGGGGGCCATTGTGACGGATTTTGTTGACGGCTGTCCGGGTGTCAAGTCGGTCGTTGGGCGGTATTTCGAGGACGTTGTCGGCGACGAAGAAAGTTTCACACGTTCTTGGTACTCTGGTTGGGATTATTCCTGGAAAGTCAGGTCGGTGGATCTCCAGAAGAAAGTGCCCCACATCGATACCCCAATCGCAGTTGACAGCCAATCATGCGGCTTTATGATAACGCAAGCCCTAATGACCCGCATCGGGTAACGAGGCCACCTTCTTGCCACCCGTTGAATTTATCAGCAACCAAGGTGGTGAATTTCTAAGCAGGTGGGTTCTTGAGCGAGTCCGCCCACTGTCCGTGGAGAGATAGACAAGTCATTTCCGCCGCCCTCCCCTCAACTTCTCCCCGGACATCTCCCACAGTCAACCAACCCCCCCATAGAAGATCGTGAGCAAATACCGACAAAATGGCTCGCCGTCCTGCTCGTTGCTACCGGTACTGCAAGAACAAGGTGAGCGCACTCGCGCCCCACGGTCGTCTTGCATCTCGATTGCCCGCCTAGCCCTAGCTCTCGACACTCTGACGACCGTCCGTCTTCTCGCCCGCGCTCCCGTCTCCGCCGTTGATCGTCAGAAGAGGAAAAGACAAGAAAAGAAAAATACGATGATTTCTTCTGGAGGAAAAACATTGTCAGATGGAATTCTGGAGCGATCAACGGATTATGCGTGGCCGGGCTGGGGCTAGGCGTCGGCAACAGTTCTAGAGATGGCAAAAGATCGAACAGAGGAAGAAGAAAAGAAAAAGAAGAAAAAGAAGAAGAAAAAAGAAACACTGCAGGAAATTGTCGCTAACATGTTTGTTTCAATTAGCCGTTCCCCAAGTCCCGGTATAACCGCGGTGTCCCCGACGGCAAGATTCGCATCTTCGATCTTGGCCGCAAGCGTGCCAGCGTCGACGACTTCCCTCTCTGCATCCACCTCGTTTCCGACGAGTATGAGCAGCTGAGCTCCGAGGCCCTCGAGGCCGCCCGTATCTGCGCCAACAAGTACATGGTCAAGACCGGAGGCAAGGAAGGTTTCCACCTTCGCGTCCGCGCCCACCCCTTCCACGTTGTCCGCATCAACAAGATGTTGTCGTGCGCTGGTGCCGATAGACTGCAGACCGGTATGCGTGGTGCCTGGGGCAAGCCCAACGGCCTCGTGGCCCGTGTCAACATCGGCCAGATCCTCATGAGCCTTCGCACTCGTGACTCTAGTAAGTTCCTGTTGTTCCCGCTCAGCCATTTAATTCCCTGTTGAATAGAGTATTATTTTGGGGGAGGATGTCTGGTCGCTGACTAACGTCATCTTCAGACCGTGCCCACGCCATCGAGGCTCTCCGCCGCTCCCGCTACAAGTTCCCCGGCCGCCAAAAGATCATCGTCTCCAAGAACTGGGGCTTCACCCCTCTCCGCCGCGACGAGTACCTGGAGAAGAAGGCCGCTGGCCGTGTCAAGAACGATGGTGCCTACGTCCAGTTCCTTGCCAACCATGGCCGTCTCGCGGAGAACATGCGCCGGTTCCCCGCTGCTTTCGAGGCGGAGGCTTAGAGGAAGGGTCATGTTTCGCTAGGGGGAAAATGGGGGTTCTTTTTCACAGGGCTGGCGTCTTGAGTGTGATCGCAGGTCCCGTTTGGTGACCTTGCTGCGATAGGGTCCAGATAGGAATTCGATCAAGCCGCATTCCCATGGCATTACATATGGACGACCATTTGAGACAGCCTTTTGTCCCCCTCGTTATCACTCACTTTGTGACCGGCTGGCTACCTTCCTGAACGTTTGATAGCCTCTGGTTTGCTGTGACATTTATATGACAACAACCCGCATGGCGGGGACGACCAAGTGTCTACAAGTCACCGAGTGGGTGCTGATCTGAACTAGCCCCACACACATGGCAGGTGACCGGATGCTGTAAAACAGGTATCTGCACAGAGTGGTTCTCCCTCGTTATAGGGATCGGCAGCAGTGGAAGTCAGGTTAACAGCCGGGGCGATCAGTAATTCCGTACATGACCCAAATAGGGGCATGTTCGTGGTCGTTGTCTCGCTCACTCGGAAGAACAGTTCATCGTTCGGCTCGGCCGCAGTCTCAGGCTGGGAGACATGGAGCTCGACAAGGGAGCTTCCCTTGATTGTGATCCAGACTACCTGTGACAGGATCAACCAGAAGCTCTAGGTATGGCCTGTTCCACAGTTGCAACATCATATTCGTCAACGATCAAGTCCTTGTTTCGTGCCTGCGGAGGGAGTAGCGATGATGACGGCCGTCTTTTCCGTTTTAAGGGTTGTAACCTCGGGGGACCTCGAGGTTCTTCACGGGTTCGTATGATTCTGTACTTGGCTCACATTAACTGGTGGTATGCCTGGGGGTTGAGGCTCTGAGCGGCGGAGCGGTACCAGTCGCGCTGCTGCTGGGAGCCGTGTCGTCATCACCTTGCTCGTCAGAATTTCCTCCTCGATGGTGGTGACTGTGGTAAGAGCTAGTGCGGCGATGATAATACGGGTCGAAGGATATGAGGGAAATTCGAAAAGACCACTACAAACAGAGGGATGGTCGCCACTTGATATATTCCTGATCTACGAGTTCGATGGAAGTGTGATACCGTTCGAATAAGCTCGAAACTCAAAGGTAACCAGATCCGTCGAAGTGCTCGCGGATTATGCGAACATGAGGCGAGACGGTAAACTATGTTACTACCTATGCCAATTTACCAGTTTATGGAGCTTGAACTGAAAGGGCCGGTACTGTGAAATCATACAAGAATGGCAAGGGCAGAAAGATGTCATCAAGGTTTACGAGGAAAGCAACTGTGCGTCTATCTGTTGCAGTAGGGCGGCAGAGCAATTATCCAGTAATACTTTGTAAATAGGTATGAATCACGTACGGTGTCCGCAATACGGATAGACAGCCCGCAATGGTGGGAGGAAGTAGGAAGTATCCGTACACTAGTGTACTAATAAGGTAGGTAGGTACCTTAGGGAAAACGGGAAGCCAAACCGGTACGAGCCTCGTGGTAACAGATTTGGTTCCCCTTGGTCCTCTGTACCGTACAGAGTACCTTACTCAGTACCTTTGTTTCACACGCCATCCTCACCGCTGTTGGTCCTAACAAGCCGCCCCTCTCGTCCCCCAACCGTCTTTCTTGCACTGGCGTGTGACATTTCAGCCCAAACAACTCCGTCCTCCCGTAACCGTACTCCCGTAATTTAATTACTTACCTATTACCTACGGAATACGGGTACGGGCGTCAACTGGGATCCCCCTTTCTACTGGTCACCATTCATCGCCCGCCACTTCACACCGATTCAGTATTTGGTATTTGACCTGGGGGTTCCTCCATCACACCCACCCACCGCCTTCCCATATCATGCTCTACGTATGATCTGCAACCTACTTTCCCATAGACCACCCGAAGACATAGCTGTCCACATATTCCAGCACGGTGTCTTTCTTCTGACTACTTTTTTTCACCTACATCCACGTCCGAGGCTTCGAGTCGGTACTTGTTACCTTAGTGAGGAGCGTGACGACATATTCGGTTTCCCCCCTCTTTATCGCGTGACTACCTGGGGTTGTTGGGTTGCTTCCTTATCAACCAGATCGGGATCCCCTTATCAAAGACTCCTGACAACAGCCAGACCACCCCCCCACCCCCTTACTACCTAAGGTACCTACTATTCGTACATTTGTATTCGAGCTTCCACCTCAACGACCTCCTCTCGGGGCAGGGAGCGATCATCATGGCGTTCCATCAGCCGACTCGACATTCGCTACAGCGAGTCATCCAATCTGTCGGCGATAGGCCCTCCTCGAATCACCCGGGTCACCTCCAATCTGCAGAGCAACCCAGTCCCGATGAATCGCAGACCTGGGTACTCTTCTCGCCTGCTGCTGCTGATGCTACTACTTCGGCCTCGTATCTCAGCAGTGCTGGCGAATCCATCCCTACGCCAGGACGGTCCCAGATTAGCGACCTGGGCAGCCTCAACACGATAGCTCGTTCGAACCGGGATGCGTACTTTAGACAGTCTGCCACTCTCTCGGCTGCTATCGACGACGACTCTGTAGAGGACGATGCCGAGCTCGACAGCCTAGATAGCCATCTTCCCGATTTCCGCACGCTCGCGAGCCCGTACAACGAGCAACCTCCTAGCCATCACCATGACGCCGCCGTTTTCCCCACTCACGACGGGCTCGGGTCGTTCCGGTTAGACCCGCCTGTAGGGGCAACAGAGATCCAGGAGCAGATCTATTTGTTCGAACAGTTCAATCCGCGGCGAGTTCGGAGGAGGAGGGAGAGCCTCGAACTCGCCGAGCTGGAGATGCAAGAAGAGCAGGAGCAGCAGGCACATAAGATGCAAAGGATTGAAGCATGGCGGTTGGAGCAGAGTCGCGTTCTTTTGGAAGAAATACATAAACAAACGAGGCGGAGGAGGCCATCCCCTTCGCAGTCGCAGTCGCAGTCCCCGTCCCAGCCGTCTACCCGACATCGCACGCGGGCCAACGAAGCAAGGACGGAAAATCCCGGAAGCTCCGATCCTGCGGGACAGGCAGACCGGGAAATCATGGATTGGCACGAAGAGCCAGCCCCGCAAGCGCTGGACGACCGGGGCGTATTCGCCAAGATCACGCGAAAGGTCATCAAGGACCTCATCGGGATCGACGACAGGCTGCTCTCCCTCCTACTTGGCGAAACTCTGCCCGCGTCAGAGGACGACGACGACCTTTCATCCACGCCCAAGGCGATTACTGCTGCCGGTCTAGCCACCAGCCCACCGCCTACGGCCGACCAGTCACCCTGGCAGATCCAGGTGCTCGACCGCGTGGCGAGAGAGCTGGGTTTCCTTATTAGCCAGTTGTCGCCACATCCCGGTGCGTTCTCGACATACGCGCGAATGCAAGAGATGCCGATCCCTTACGCCGGCTTGCCCGTCATCCCGGAGACGGCAGCCAGCCCCTCTTCCACTGCTCTGGGAGCCGACGAAGTATCCGCCAAGATGCCCGAATTTAAGCCCACCATGCCCGCCGCGTCCGAACCTATCGACATCCCCCACATCCGAGACGCGGGCGTCGACGTTCGGGAAACGGCCACGCAGGCGACGACCACAACAAATCACCCTCGCCGAGACGAGACCACCACCTTCACGCAGGAGGAATGGGAGCGGGACCTGGACGTCAAGCTCGTGTTCCGCTATCTCCGCTCGCGGTTCACCTCCCACACGGCTTCTGCGCCGGCCTTCACGTCGGGCACGTCGCACTTGGCGACCTGCAGCACGCAGGACCTGGCGGCCAAGGCAGCACGGGTCCGGCAGCACCACCCCCTCGTGGCCCGCACGCGGCCGGCGGCCGAGCGGAGGGCGTTCAAGGCCACGGCGCCGCAGAGCCCGTCGGCGTTGCGGCATGCGTCGAGCTGCGCGAGCCAGAGCACCAGGCGGTCGGCGCGCCGGAGCAGCGTGTCGTCGCGGCACTATTGGGACATTGGCGGTTCCCTGGGGACCGGGTCTGTGATTGCTGGGTCGACGGGTCCGATGGGCAGCTGGGGTGAAGTGTGAGAGGGGTGTAGCGTGGGAGCGTTGGTGGATTCTTTCATGGAGCATTTTGACTTTTTTTTTTTTTTTTTTTTTTTTCTCCTTTTCATTTCTCGCCCTCTTCATCAATGATCTCTTGGGCCTCAATGCGGTTGTTGCTAAAGCAGGCGATTTTACGATGTCTCTTCATAGAGGGATGATCATCTGGTGGTATGTCAAGGCATCTCGCGCAAAGCAATGTTTTCTACTGTCTTTTTTCCTTCTTTTATTTTTCACCCCCCCCTTGTCCCTCGAAGGGATTAAGGCCAGGGGGCAGCTTGGGGAGGTTAACTGGACGACATGGAAGACATGAATGACACTTCGGAGCGGACTTTTAGAGGGATATCGGCCGTCGTAGACGGATGCCGTACTCTTTGAGGCTTTTCGCCTTTCCCCTATCCCACCTGCTTCAGGTTACGACGAAACACCTCTCTTCACTTGATGATAATAAAGCAACACTTGAGCATCCAATCCAAGTACCAAATGAGCTACTCGAGCCTAGTTTCACAGATGACTCTGTCATAGTTTTGTACTCGGTATCACCAAGAACATGGTAAGATTTACTCGTTGTAATGGAACGATTCCGCGTTACTGCGTGTCGCATTTTACCCAGCTTTGCCTGCGTAAAGTTACAACAAATTTGCAATGCTAGGAGGGAAAGACTACAAGTTGAGGTCAAGCCGCCTCGCCCAGGTACGTGAGTGATAAATCAATGCGACGACAAAAACCGCAGCAACTACGTAGAAACGGCTGGAAGATCAAGTTCTCTTGTCCGTCTATGTTGCTGCGCTGTTTCTACCAAAAGACGCTTGAGGCGGTTCCCGCCCATAACGACAGGTTCACCCGACCATACTCCTCTTGCGCCCTCTCATCCGCACGTCCTCCAGCTTCCGTAGCACCGAGGTGGCCTGTTTCGCCGGTAAAGCTCCCCGGTAACCCTCTAGTACCTCGGGGAAGAGCACTTCGGCGCGGGGGTGTGTACTTCCGAAGGCACGCTCCAGGACGTACAAGTCGACGGCGCGGTCCTCATCGGACGAACTCTGGGAGGAAAGACCGAAGTCAATGAGGACAATGTCGCCGTCCAGCGATGCCTTGGCGCCCGAGTCGGTGGCTGTTTCGGCTGTCTCGATTCCAGAATCCGCAGTGGGCGGCGGCCGTAGCATCATGTTGCTCGTCGTCAGGTCACCGTGCACGATGCCGGCCCTGTGGAGCTTGCCAACGACGGTGCCGACGTTCCTCATGAGGGCCTTCAGAGGGGCGTCTTCCCGTATCCTCCGTCGGGCCTCGCCTCCGTTTTCGGTTTCTTCGTCGCTCCACTTCCCAGTCGTTCCCTTGTCGTCCTGGTTCGTGTTCTCCCGGACCTGATGCTTCGGTACGTCTCCCTGCTGCTGCTGCTTCTGCTGATGTGTACTATCGTCGTCTTCCTGCTCCTCCGATATCCTGCTCCCCAGGGACGCCACCTTTTGGGCCACTGCGGCTCGTGGCCGTGACGAAGCGGTGGGGTGCTTCTGGGCGAGCCAGGTGTTGATGGCGACGCGGACGGGGTCCCCGGAGATCCATTCGAGCAGGAGCCAACCGGCGGCTTCGTCGAGGGCAAAGACGAGCGGCACGGGGACGGCTTCGCGGCGGCATCGGTAGAGGATGCGGGCTTCGGCGAGGATGCGGGCGCGGGTGAGGCGGGCGTCTAGGATTGGGTGACGGTATGGCTTGGAGGGCCGGTACTTGAGAGCCGCGGGGCGGGAGGGGTGCAGATGGTTCGTCTTGTAGAGGCGGCCTTCGGCGCCTTGGGCGAGAAGAGTTGGCGCGATTGCGGCGTGGGCGAGGACATGTGGGAGTGGGAATGAGGCGGCGACATGGGTTGGTGGTAGTTGCGCCGCCATGTCTGTATGTTCTGTCGTTCTGTCGTTCTGTGGTTCTGTCGTTCGTTCTTGATTTATCCGAGCAATGAGTATTGTTTATTTTCTCTCATATGCATTTCTGATGCAGATTTCTCTTCCCAAAAGTAACAAATGTGCAAAGGAACGCGTGTCGTCTAAGCATCTCGAGTGTCAGTCGATGAGATGTTCGTTTATCGTCATGGAAATGGAATTTGGAGGGGTTGATCGATTTGAAGGCGGGGCACAGAGCAGATGGAGCAGATGTTTGTTCTTGACACCTGCAAGCTGGGGGATTATCCAGCTATCCAGCTGGCACCAGTCAGCCCGCTTCTGATCCCACTTTGTAAACGGCCCGGTGATTCCCGGGTCTCTGATTACGTCCTTTGTACCTTCATATCTTATCTTCATACCTTCATAAGGTACCTTCGTACCTTCGTACTCCTTGTCGCATAGACCTCCCTCGGGGGTGGAATAACCTGACGGCCGATTACGCGTTTAGGGGGGTGGTTTTCTTTTTTTATCGTATTTATCCTATCCTTTTTACGGTTACGCTGTATTCGACACTCCTGACCCCTGACTCGATGACTTTCCACTTTCCCCTCCCGGAAGGTCAACCAAAACTCGTCTCCCAGGACCCCTTTCGTCTCGGTTTTCTCACCCAACAACACCCAGCCCACCCATTGTTCATTGTTCACCCCATTAGGCCTGGCCGGGGGCAGACACTAATGCTTGCACATGATGTAAAAGTCCCACGAAATAACGGACCAAGCATGCTATCAAGCAACAATCGCGGGGGTTACCCATCCGTATATGGACCCGTCTCAAGCGAGGGGAGATGAAGTGATGCCAACCTTGGCCAACAATGTCTCCAACATGCCAACATGAGATGAACAGGGAGAGGAAACCCCCGGAAGGACGATTCCTGCCAGGGGTCTAGGCCGAACCAGAAATCAAGCCTTTACTGGGCTAGATAACGAATAATAAAGGACGTTCGGCGAGAGAATACGAAAGCATCGCCAGCATGTCAAGACCTTTTGAGTGGAAGTCGTCCACTCTTATACGATTGTACGTTGTACGGACCGTATCACCATGAGACGATTAACCCGAACTTCGGTATTGTTGATTGTTCATGCTCTTTACTTTCTCCTTGTCCCGCTCAATGGCAACATATCCTGGCATCGGTCCTCGTCTCAGATGAACGACCTGATTCCGCACCTCATGCACATCTCATGCAGGTGTATGCGTGTGTATCTGTCCTCAAGAGTGTCCTCAAGAGTGTCCTCAAGACTCGACCCAGTCCTTCTTGGGCGCCTCCCGCCGACGGCATCGCCGCCGTGATCAACGGGCGGACCCACCCCCACCTCTCCTCTCACTCTCAGCACCAACCCTAACATAGCTAACTAGTTCGGCTCCCCGTCAGCAATCGTTTTCTGTTTTTTATTTCGGGGGTTCCAGGAGTACATATGTATAGGGATTCCGAGGGATAGGAAGTGAGATCTGGATGAGTGTACTGCACTGCACTGCACTGCCCTTTGCGAAGTGGGTGATGCGCCACCGTCCCAAACTCGTGGGCAAGCGGAAGGACGGACGTGGAAGCAAGGGAGCGGGGATTCGCGATGCTGCGGTTGGCTGTTTATTCGGTTCGCACCCCTAAGCCCGATCGTCGGTGCCGGCATTGCGGTCCCTGAATAATGGTGTGGTGTGGTGCGGTCCTCGTCCTCTGTGCCTTCTGTCTTCTGTGCTCCGTCTTTCTTTGTCTACTTCTCAATCTCGCCGTCTCCTCTGTTTTATCTATCGCGTTTCCTGAGGAAGGTGCCACGTCAAACATCTCTGGCCTCGTAATATTATGACCACCACGGGGAACAAAGGGCGACTATTCTGACTTTCGACAGCATGCGATTTATTCGGTCCACGTCGTTAGCCGCATTATCACCACCGTTGCCGCCGCCACAGCCATAATCGCCATCCCCTTCATCATGGCACGGCTTCAAGCCGTGCTACTTGCCCTGTGCTATGGCGTCCGAACTGCAATAGCCCAGGAAGAACACCAGATTGGCGCCGTAGAGCTCTTGCCCAACGGGCTGTTTCCTCGCTTCCTCGACCTTACCCCAAAACTGGTGCGCCGCGACGGCCCGCCATGCAATCCTGGCCACCATAGATGTAAGGCTGGCCTTGGCCTGGCCGCTGGTGTCCCCAAAGCCACGGACCTCTTTTTCCTTTTCCTTTTTCTTTTTCTTTTTTGGATGTTGTTGTTGTTGTTGTTGTTGGTCGCGGCACGTAGAACTAACAGAGCGAGTCGCGCAATAGGCATCGATGTGGACGAAGATGGGTTCTGCTGTCGCAATGACCAGTATTGTTACATTCGGCCTGGCGGTCAACCTGGTTGTTGCGCAATCGGGTCGCTCTGCGATTCCAACTGCGATGCTACAGCGTACCAATGTACGACCACCATCACAACATCCGGCACGACTTCGACCTCGTCGGCTTGTTGTGGCCGCAGCTGTCCAACCACGAGCTTCTTCCAATGCGAGTCCGAGTACGGCGGGAATTGCTGCCCTTACGGAGCCACGTGCGCCTCGGGCGGCCTGTGTCGCATGACGAGATCGACAACACCCAGCGCCATCGTTACCCCAATCGACCCTGGCTGCACCGCCACGACCCAGCGATCCTGTTCCGACGGAGGCGGGTGCTGTGACGAGTGGATGCACTGCACCGAGGTTGACCGGACCCGCGGGTGCGCCCCGGGAAACCCATCCAACGGATGGACCTTCGTACCTGACCCGGACGCGGAGGAGGAAGAGGATACAGGCGGGAGTGGCGGGCTGTCTACCGCCGCCAGGGCGGGGATCGGCGTCGGCGTCACTGTGGGAGCATGCGCTCTTATCGGCGGCGTCGTCTGGTTCTTTTGCTTCGGGCGCAGGAGACATCGACAAGAACAACAACAGCACCAACAACAACAACAACAACAACAACAACAACAGAACCAAGGGGGGGCCCGAGAGCAACAACAACAGCAAGATGGCAGCCGCCGCTCATCCCAGCCCATCTCGGGCACTGGATCACATCACCCCCGCGGTCGCAGGATCACCGGCGATCACACTCCCGGCGGGCAAGCCATGTCGGACGTCGCGACGGACATATCGCGCCCTACGCGCCGGCGCGGCTTGACGCAAGACTACTTCGGCCCGGCCGCCGTCGCGGGTCCCTTCACCGAGACGGCAACCATGTCGCCCGCCACGTCCCCGGGCCTCGACCGCGGCGTGCCCCTGATGGCGCAGTCGCCAAACGACATTGCAGCGCCCGTGGAAATCGACTCGCAAGTTTCGCCAGCACTGCCCCGCAGAGATGATGCCGCCGGCGCAACGGTCGCATCCGCCTCGGCGCCACCGCAGCACTCACCGGCGGCGGCTGAGAACTGTTTTGAGCTTTACGGTACCGAGATATCCCCGGAACGTTATGCGCGGCAGCAATCGCAGGGGTCATTATCACCTTGGTCGCCGATATTGACGCCCCAAAGTATGAGGGGCGGATCGGAGCCGGAGCCTCGGCCTTGAGCAGGTCCATGAAGAGAGTACAATATAGAAAGGAATATAGCATAGTTATATAGCGCATCTATTTCAGAGAAATCGAGTCTTATTTTATTCTTCTCTTCTCTCGGCAAATCCTTTAAGAATATGCCAGTGAGCCGACAGCAGGTCTTCGCAAAGCCCATGTGCCGGATAAGACCCTGAGGGGGCATATGTGACAACCCAAGGTCAAGAGAAAGAAAAGAGAGGTCAAAATAGATGATATTATACTCGCCTCGACAAACAAGCTGCGGGCAAGATCCGGACTCTTTCTCCTTTTGAATACAAACAAACAAAACTCCGAGCCTGTTCCGTCCAAGTTGTTACAATCCGACCGACCGCAGAGACAAGACGACCCCCCCCCCGCCGATACCATCCTAAACGCCATGGAACGGAAATGTAGGAGCAGATGTAAAGCCACCACAGCAAAGAGAGGGGTGACATAAACACCGAAAAGAAAAAGGGGGACGGACCCAGCTCCCCAGCCGCACCTCTGCCCACCATCCTTCTACTTTCTCTTCATCATCTCACAGAACACCCCCAAATGGAGTACAAGTGCGCAAATCCCTGACCAGGTCCTCAACACTGCTGAGGTGCCGGCCGAGGAGCTCCTGCTTCTCCTCGGTAGTGAGGGTGTTCTCGCTCTCGCTTCCGGCGCGGGGCCTGCCTCCGGCGGCGGCGGAAGAGGCGGGAGGAAGGTGAGGGCCGGGACCAGGACGGGAGGCGTTGCTGCGGAAGGCGCCGGCGAGTTTGCTGGGGCTGCGTTGGAGCATGGCGGGGACGGAGGCGCGGGCGTCGGCGCGCGGGATGGAAGGGACCTCGGGCATGAGGTAGAAGTAGAGGAACTCGACGAGCTTGAGCTTGACGTCGCGCGGGGTGGAGCGGGATTTGAAGAGGGAGGTGACGGTGAGGAGGCCGTCGAGGGCCTCGAAGGTGCGGGTGTTGGAGGGGGCGTCGATGAGGGCCACGACGAGGGTGAGGAGGGTCGCGGATTGGATGGCGGGGCAGTTGACGGGTTCGAGGAGGTCGAGGAGGAGCTGGGAGACGAAGCGCGATGCACTGGTTAGTTCCAATTTCACACGGCTTCGTTGCTTGGAAATATCTGTCTGTCTTTCCTCTCTTCTTCTTTTCTTCTTTTTTTCTTTGTTTCCTTTTTTTCTTTTCTTTTTTTTTTTTTTTCCTTTTCCCTCTCTGTTCTCTTTCCCCTCCCCGGTCATGTCTCACTGGTGGTGGCTTACATTCATGTTCTGCTCTCTCGAGAAGAGAGTCTTGCTCGGCGGGTGAAGGAGGAGGACACCTTGGATGGTGTCGAGAGCGCCGAGGATGAGGAGATCGTTCTGCCCGTCTGCGCTCTTAGCCATGAGGCGGTCGAGGGTGTTGATGAGGCGCAAGGCGACATTCCACTCGAACCCCTCCTGAAGCTTGAAGAACTCCCGAAAGGCCGGATCGTCAGAGAGCTCGCTTAGGGACTTGCGCCTGCCGCGGCTGTCTTCGTCGTCGTTGTCGTCCGTTTCGGCGCCGCCATTCCGTCGGTCGCCGTCGTTCGGATCGCCGACGGAGGAAAGCTTGCTGTCCGAGCGCTTGTGATGATGGTGCGCTTTCGTCGGGGAGGAGGAGGAAGAGCGCGCCGGGGCGGAGAGACATATCTGGGCGAGGAGGCCCTCGACTTGGCGCAGGCCCTTGCGGATCTTGGGCCCGTCGTAAGAGGAGAGGTTGTCGAAGGCGAGGGAAAGAAGGGCTTCCATTGTTGTTGTTGATGATATCGGAAACCGTGGGGTGATTAGTGCGCAACTGGGTATCACAAAGAAAGACAAGAGACAAAAGAAAATAATACACCGAGGAGTCGATGTTGATGCTGATGGGAATGAGAATGGGAATGGGAATGCGGAATGTAGAGCAAGAACTGCCTCTGTTTCCGGCAGAGTAGAGCTGTTAATACAAATGATGGGAAAGATAAAGGCGCCTTAACACTTGCTGGCTTGCTCTCCTCTCTCTCGTCCCCTTTTTCTCTTACTCGAGTATTATACAAGGCGCAAAGAGTAAAAGAGGTGAGAGGAGTGCGCAAGACGGCGATAAGGGCCAGGTGAAGGGACTTGATGGATAGATGCTATCATGAGCTTCGAGGCCGGGGAAGCTGCAGCTAGCTGAGAAGAGATGGCCGCAGCTTAAAGGCCAGCCAGAGAATTGTTTTGATTCGTTGCCATTGGGTGGTTACGGATGCCCCAGCAACCGGCATAACCTAGGGACTGGACAGGACCCTGGGCTGGATCCGGTTTAGCGTCGACTGACAGGCCAGGGACTGTCTGTGCCCTCGTCCTCAGATAACAGTACCGTAGTACTTTGGTACATACGACTAAGCTAAGGTACCTACCTTAAGGTATGACAGCTCCCACTCCAGGAAGTCAACGCCGATAAAGTTCGTCCACCAATAATTACCTTATTCGATGGACGTTATTAGCTGATGAAACTGAACCAACCCCCAAAAATCAATATAGAAACCCGAAACTCCTATCACCGTTGTTCTTTGGCAACTTTCGTCTTTCCACAGACTCATAAACAGGACTTACGAAGGGCTAGGGCGACAACCCCCAACCCCGGGTCCATTTCTGAGGACTGTGCAAGTTTATGTATACGTACGAATCAAAGATTGTATGCATGGCGCAGGAGGATGCAGATGTCTAGTTTCAGATTTCAACACATGCTAGGCTTTGCGTTTTGTCACGTGTGAAGTACAGACGTGGCATCAGCAGGCAATCAAACAGAAGCCCAGAGTTTGTTCGAACCAGCCAGTGGAGAGACACTGAAGGGAGCCAAGATGCCCCCATGCCTACTTGCTTCTACAGTAGCTAGCTGGTAGTGTAATTACCGCTGAGACACGCTAAATGACCAAGCAACACGATCTATTCCTTTATTTTCATTTTATTTTCATTCTTCTCTTTATTAATACCTTGGTCTTCTGAATGATCAAATTTCTCTTCTTCATCAATACTCCCTTCCTTGCTGTCCAGAGCTTCCAGAGCTTCTCTGCTTACCTGATGCTCCCTCCCTCTTCTCGGTCTTCTTAGGCGCGACACTTACGACGGATTAGCATGAAAAGAAAGAGTCGAGCATTTCGCAACCCTCTCTACTTTGCAAGTTAACCCGAATCTGTCGCCCTTGCTTCGTGCTTGTCTACTTTCCAATACTCAACCTTGGGTGTTCAAACCCTCCCTGGACCGCCACCGGTGAAAGCAGTGCAGCTAGCTCTACCTAACCTACCTTAGGTACCTCACCTTATCCAGTCCCATTCAAATTCCAGTACCTCCAGTACCTCACCCTATACGGTACCTTATTAGGTACCTCCACCAGCTGTAAGGTACCTGACTTGACTAGCTCCTGGGCCCACACAATGACGTCGATCCACACTGGAAGCAATGCAATGGCGGCTCCTGCCACACCCTCCATGTCACTCCGAGTAGCTCCGATCAAAATACCCCACAGAAATCGTCCTTCACGTTTCCAACCAAGGCGGCGGCGATCTGGACCCTACTCTCCCACGCAACAACATCTCGATCATACGAATAATCCCACCGACACCTCGAGTCTTTACTGTCTTTCTTTGACATCAATCCCACCTTCCTCCCTGCGATCGCAAATCGTCCAGCTCGAGTCCCGCCCCATCCACCAACTGCTGGCAGCATCACCATCAGCCGCATCAGCCGCATCAGCCGCATCACCAACATCACCCTCCAGGCACCAACGCCGTCCACTCTCTCAGCCAATCCCCATTTGCTGCTTGCTCGAAGTATGTGTGCGATTTATTCAATACCATCGACCATTCTTAATATTGTTCTTTCCACTCTGTTTTTCCCTTGCGATTTGTCATGGGGCTTCGCTGTATCCCTGGCTCCCCAAACTTCCCCGGCTTCCCCTTGGCTTTGCTTGGAGGCACTGTTGGCGGCCGCATTTTTTCTTTCTTTTTTTCCCTTTTTCCTTCTTTTTTTCTTTGTTCTTTCGTTCTCGCCAGCCTCCAAAAGCCCTTCCCTATTCCCTGGTTCCTTGCTCCATACCAGTAGGTGCATATAATGTACAACGTACAGATGCAGCCCATTGTTCTTGCCCTTAACCCCGCCTATCTACGGTCTAGTGTGTCTTCCGATTTAAGTATTGTTCACATTGTCTTTCCTGCTCCCTTCGCTCAGTTTCCCACCCATCTCTAACAACTGGACTATTCACTGCCCGCTCGCTGCTTCCCCTGCTACTGATGGTCATACGTTGTAAACGAAAATCGGCAGACAATCAGCACCTGCACCTTCTTGTTGTGAGAACCAAGCTTGATGCTGATCACGAGATGCTTTGTCTTTAGTCTTCACGACCTGGCTACTCTGCCCTTCCGGTTGTGCCTGCTGCCTGCCCGACTGTTAATCCGGATCCTGGTCCGGTACCCATAACCTTCTCTTCTCCAGGCTCTTCCTATCCACATTGTCAAGGCCAATCCGATTCGGCGCCTTCCCATTCTGGCGAGTCACAGCTTCCTGCCGCATCCCCACGATACCGTGACAAGCCAACCTCAACCTCCTTCAACCTGCTCACGTCCTCCCAACCTGAATCAGCGACAATGGCATCCTCCCACTCTCCCACTACAAGTACTACAAATACCCCCCCGGGTCTTCCTCTTTCGACCATCAACAGCCCGCCACTCGCCTCTCCCAAAGCTATTCCACCACGAACCTCATCCACCGGTGTCGTGCCCCCCGTCCAGCCGCCTCCTAGATCCACCCTCCGCCCACTCTCAGAAAGCGACTGGTTTTCTCAGAGCCAAAGCCAGCGTCCCAGCCGCTCTCCCGATTCTCCACCGAACAACGCCGCCAACACCAACACTCCAACTACGTCCTTCACTGTCACCATGCATCCACCTCCGCCCCCCGACCCCAACCGCTACGCGATCGAGAACATCAATATCACAAGCAAGAGGCCCTGGCCCGAAGAGAAGGAGAAGGTCCTGAATGGTCCATATGACTACCTCTTGGCACAGCCGGGCAAGGATTTCCGCTCTCAGCTGATCGGCGCCTTCAACGCTCTGCTGGATGTGCCGGAGGAAAGCCTGGCCATCATCAACAAGGTCGTCGCCATGCTGCACACCGCTAGCCTGCTCATCGACGACGTCGAGGACTCGAGCTCCTTGCGCCGTAGCCTACCCGTCGCCCATAACATCTTCGGCGTGCCCCAGACCATCAACTCGGCCAACTACGTCTACTTCTGCGCCCTGCGCGAGCTCCAGAAGCTGAACAACCCCACCGCCATCGACATCTTTACCGAAGAACTCGTCAGCCTGCACCGCGGTCAAGGCATGGACCTCTACTGGCGGGATACCCTGACTTGTCCCACCGAGGACGACTATCTCGAGATGGTCGGGAACAAGACGGGAGGCCTGTTTCGCCTCGGCATCAAGTTGATGCAGGCCGAATCGAGCAGCCCGGTGGACTGCATCCCCCTGGTCAACGTCTTCGGCCTGGTCTTCCAGATCCGCGACGACTACCTGAACCTCAGCAGCAGCGAGTACTCCCACAACAAGGGGTTGTGTGAGGACCTGACCGAGGGCAAGTTCAGTTTCCCCGTCATCCACGCCATCCGCTCCGACCCGGGCAACCTGCAGCTCATCAACATCTTAGGCCAGAAGACCTCCGACGTTGAGGTCAAGCGCTACGCCGTCTCTTACATGGAGCGTACTGGCTCTTTCGATTACACCCGCCAGGTTATTTCCGTCCTCGTCACCCGTGCCCGCAAGCTTGTCAACGAGATCGATGCCGGCCAGGGGGCCACCGCCGGCTTGCACGCCATTCTCGAGAAGATGACCGTCTAAGAACCGTGATCTTGCCTGCACGGTGGTCCGGATCATATCGACCTTCCTTGCAGATTCATGACCTTTTTTATTTTTTTTTTATTTTCCCCATCATCGACAGCAACTCTCCTTTTGCCTGACGAAGCTGGACAGCCTGGAGGAGAATGAAATGAGGAGATGATGTGTTGGAGGGTCGTCCCCCCCGGGAACGAATGGCCCGGCGTGCGGAAGTAGCTTGAGCCAGGAACAACTTGAGCAACAAGGGCCCCCGCTGCCGAACACTGGGCTGTCGGGGAACCACACCCAGCTTCTGACGCCGACAGGAATAACATCAGCGAGTCCCGCGGCCTAGTCGTCGATCGAGGACGAGACCGGTTCGGGACAGCAGGTTCCAAAGGCTGAGCTTAACTTTGCGAATTGGTCAAAACTAGCTACGCCGATATGGAGCAGGAACACGGGCTCGTTACGGGGATCAATGTGCCCTTATAAACGAGCTTTTTCCGAAACCAAAAACTCGCACGGGCTTCAGAGTGCGTCACTTTGACACACAGGCGTATGACTTTAGTGGATACCTACCTGCAGCGAAGCGGTTTGGTTTAGGTCTGAAAGCAATAGTAGCGTTTATGATACCATTTCTGACTTGCTTTTTTCTTCTTTTTTTCTTCTTCTTTTGTTTCCCCCTCTCTATATGCGGGTCTGCACTTTCATATCACCAGTCGCTGGAAGGATATTGTCGCTCCTCGCACCAAGAGTGTACGACACAATTGCTACACACCAAACATACACCCAATTTGCGTGGCTACGTGGTAGGCTTTACCAACCTTTCCTAGGCCATTGCCTACTCGGGGTAGGATAGAGAGATATAATAGAACAAGCAAGCTACCGCCAAACGTAGGGAATGTAAAGAATGGCCATATGTCCCATGAACATGTCGTGTATCACATTCTTATTAGGTATCTGGCCCCCTTTTTTTCTTTTTGGTTTGGGG
>NW_021167089.1:219926-234977 GCF_003711515.1 Sodiomyces alkalinus F11 | reverse complement strand
GGTTCTTTTTTTCGTTCGTTGCATTTGAGTAGACTTAGGAATCCCCGTTACTCGTACTCGCGCGTCTTTTGACGAGTCTCACCCATCGCCGACGCCGCCACTCTCCGCGCCTGCCTTCGCCGTCTTCCCCTTCCTCCCAGCTAGGCAAGGGCATAGACCTCCCCTTCTTACCACCTCTGACGCTGCCCGCCATGGACGCACTTATCCTAGAAAAGTCCACGACCCCGGCGCGACCCTCACCAACCCCTCCCCCGTTATGATCCCCGGCCAGACCCGCCTGGGCCTCCCGCTCGTCGTACATGTCGTAGACCCAGCGCTCGCCCTCGGTCTCCACCTCGACACCGGTGATGATGCGCTCTTCCACCCACTCGCGGCTCCAGAGGTCGAGAGCCCACTTCTTCTCGCTCCATTCCCAGCCGTCAGGGGGCAGGACGTCCTCGAAGAAGCGGGTGCCGCGGGGCCGCTGGCCAGCGATGCGCGGGGCGGACAAGGGGTCGTACGGGGACGGGGAGAAGAGCCAGGGCTCCCACTCGGCGGAGGTGGCGCTGGCGCGCTGGAGCTCGAAGATCTCGACCTCGCGGGTCTCCGGGGCGGAGTCGAGGATGACGTCGGAGGCGGCGAAGGCGCGGAGGCGGGCGGCGGCGTGGCGCTGGTGCGGGGCGACGTGGGCTTTGTGGGCGCGGGCGAGGGAGGGGGAGAGCGCTGGGTGGGAGCTCAGGAAGACGAACCAGCCTGCGGCGAGGAAGAGGAGGCGCCAGGGGATGAGCGAGGCGGTGATGGTGAGGAGCAGGACGGCGAGGGTGAGGCCGAGGAAGAGGGCGGAGGAGAGGGATTCGTCGGAGAAGTTGGTGAGGGGTTGGAGGAGGGCGACGACGCTGTCGTGGAGGTTGGAGAAGTCGTCCATGACGTTCTGCAGGTCGCGGATGTTGTGAAAAAAGTCCTTGGATAGTTCCTTGGCCGGCCGGACGGTTGGGGCCGGTGCGAGGGGTGGTCCCCGCGGGGAGTAGCCCATGGACTGCTCGGAGGAGAGGGTGCCTTTGGGCGGGGCCGGGTGGCGTGCTAGGAACGCCGGTATCAGGACGGCGAGGAGGAGGGCGGCAGGAGGCAGGGCGGCGAGAAGGTACGGGTCCAGGCAGACAAAAGTATAGATGGAGAGGATGGAAAGAGTACAGGTGGGGTGGTCCCAGGTGAGGAGACGGACGACGCGGTCTTGGAACTGGAAGACGACTCCGATGCGAGCGTTGAATCGGCGGAAGTTGTTGGACATGGTGGTGAGGTTGAAGTTGGGCCGCTCGGTGGGATTGGGCGCTTTGTCCTGGGGAGCCCCCCGAGAGAGGACATCGTCGCCGGCTGACATGACGCCCTCGGATTCGGGTATAACTTGCTGTAGGAGTCTGACAAAAAAGTAACATGGTCAGCCACGCGTCTCTGGGATGACAGGTCTGTCGTTAGGTAGTCAAGGGCGGTGGGTAAGGGGGGGAACCCTGGCATGGTAGGAGGGCCGGGAATGGACGTACTTTTCAACCAGGCGGTCCTGGAGAGTGGTTCTACCTAGCGATGCGACACGGTCTCGCAGCCCTTTGCGCCCAGTTAGGAGTGACCAGTCGCTCGCGTCGGGGTCTCGTGATGGCGTCTGTGATTTCTGTGACGGTGTCGGCGATGAAGTCGCCGGTTGTGGTTCGGGAGCCTCATGTTCAGCCATCTCCCTTCCGGGGTTGAAGACGTCGGTGGTGTACTCGTCCATTGTTTGGAAGGAATTAAGTTATTAAAGGTATTGGGCATTGAGGGTCTGGTGAAGCCGGTCGGAACGCTGGTTGGCCAGGCAAGGGGCAAGGCAGTCGATGCTTGCATAAGGTAGGCTTTCTATGTCATCTTCTCGATCCAGTGAGAGATCTACCTGCGAGGGAGTGGTGGTCTTGCCAGCGACAGGATGGACGGGGATCTCGGGCTGTGCCCACTAAGAGTGAATGCGACTTATGCTTGTCAACTAAACGAGTTGTCCGACATTGGTAGGTGACTTGTGCGAAACGATGTTTTGAATAGGTAGGGAACGGCAACGCAAACAACCAAACACGAACACTGTACTGTGGGTACAGTGGGTGCCGAAGATGCATGTGATGGAGGACGAGCTTACAGCGTACTAGTCATTAACATCATGGGCTTAGATGCTGGGATCGCCCATAGTCACATGATCATAGGTGTGATCCGTTGGTCTGATGGTACCTTATGGTGGGCCACCATTGTCTGGAGTACCTACGTTAGGTAAGCCCACGCCACAACAGCCACGATTACCAACAGCTTACAACGGAAGGTACTTACCTTACCTTACCGAACTGTGTCCATCGTCCCCATGCTTGTTGGACGCTGCAAATTACCAATGTCGATTGTTGATTAGGAACCACTGGTCTCGTGGTTGCTACGAATTGGGACTCGACGAATTACTATATGCATTGTCAAGAAAATCCATACCTACGCACCTAAAGAATACCCTAGAAAGCAGGATGGTCAACAAGAACATGAACGCGCCCATGGAACAAGATGGTCAGGTTTTGAATCATAGAATATCTGGTGTCAGTTCACGGGGACAGGAACTGCACTGCTTTTATCATCTCGTCGCCCAATCTCGGGGCTCTGCGGGGTTAGTGAGTATGTAGTTACAAGAAAATGCCCGAATGTCACCAGAACAACAATGTTGCATTGTCCGCTCTGTATGGCCTCGGTCTACGGGAAGCCCTGCTTGAGATCGCTCAAGACGTCCTAAGTGGACACGAAATATTATCCTTTTCTGTTCCTTTGCACCAGAGGTTCACGATTCACTTCTCACCTCTTATTGCCGCTGCTATTGACTGTCGCCAGGGCGATATGATCCTGTCACAAAGAGTTTAGCGGTCGCCGAGCCACTGGCAGCAGGACTATGACCGAGGGTGTGTGAATGCAGGGGCTATCGATGAAACTGCACCAACAGGCCTGCATGCGATTCGCTACTGAGCTTTGCCCTTATGCTGATCACTGCATATAATAACAGGGTCGCCTTCACCGTCTTGGAGGGTTTTCTATGTTGAGTGTCCAAAGCACATTAGGGTGCAAGACGGTCTATATAAGAAAATACGAAGTAAGACAAGTCAAGACTCCTAGGACTATTAAACCTCGACATCTTTCCGTCTGTCCACCTTGTCGACCTCACTCCAACAAAACTAAGCAGTGACTGAGCGAATAATATGTACGGAGTACCTGCATATAATATGTACGAAGTACCTTATATGCCCAGCCTTAGTACCCTTGGTGAATGAACTAACTAAGGTAACCTAAGGTACCTACCCTAGGTAGCTAGGTACCTTACCTTTACAAGTCCCAGGGGCGAGTACGAAGTACGGTGCATAAAGGCGCCCTCTCCGCCATTCATCTTTTCTCAACTTCCACTGCCAGGTAGGGATACACGTAACTGGAAGCGTCCCTTCTCTACGTAGTCCAGTAATTCATTTATAGCTCCGAATTAATTTCAAGTTCTGAAGCTGGTGGCTGGTGAATGACCGTTGAGCCGCGTACCGGTATACCACTAGGATATAACACCACCGACACTTTTAGGTGCGCCTCAACTGCTACAACGTGACTGTGGCAGCCTGAACACGGGGAGGGCTCCACAAGACGCACCCCTTTTGGCCGCCCTGAATTGTCGAGGTACCTCTACAGAGTATAAGGTATCGTAAGTACCTAATGTAAGGTATTAATTCGTTACTTCGTAGTACTCTGTGTCTCCGTACTTCGTTCAGCAGGAAAAGACAGCAGGGCCACCTGCATCGTTCTTTCTTCCACGACAAAACAAGCAGCACAAACAAGTTCCTACCCCTAATAAAAACGTCCATTCATATCCTCCAAACCCGCATCCCGAGTCTCACCCCCTCGAGGAACAAAACGCAGGGCAGGCTACGGTCTCGTTGCGCTGCTCCGTACCTGAACCCGTCGACCATTCATTCTCATAGTCTTCGGTCGCGTCCGGAATGAGGTAGCCTTTCGAATGCACTCAGCTCCCTGACCGGACTGAGTTGTTGGCTGTATCCCCCTACTCGGTGCTCCGTACGATTTTCCGTTCCCGTGCTGCACCAGACCGCATCTTTCAGGACAACCACGACCACTCGTCTCCCATTCGCATGACCCTTATTGGGAACACGTTCGATACCACATGGTGAAAGAGCACAGAGGTCCGGCTGGCCCTAGACCAGCCAACTTCTCCCCGACTAGACGGTGCGTTGCTTCTCCCCTCATTGCCCTGGCAATGTCCACCATCAACCGTTTCATTTCAGCCCTTGTTCCCCTGCTCTTTGCCCTGGAAAATCGTCCTTTTGTTCTCTCCTGGACCTTGCATCCTTGATATGCTAACCCTTCTCTCTTTTATGCAACAATAGGGACTTCTCTGCTACCACGAGGAACACAGCCAATACATCTCCCGTGAAACAATCCATCTTGGACGCACCAATGCTCAGCGCCTCGACTTCGAATCATTCTCTGTTTTCCTTCAGCGGGAGGAATGGCGACTCGCTGCCTACAATTGAGCCAACGGGGTCCTTCGACTTCTTGCCCTCAGTGAGCTTTGACGATCTTCAGACAAGCCTCGAGTCGGCTTCGACCGAATTCAAACTGGCCCAGTTCCCGTCCCCGACTGGTCAAGGCAGCATACTCGAGTCGCAAGGTCTCGGCAGCAACGCCACAATGGCCGATAAATCTAATCCTGACTCTCAATCCGGCGCCGCCACTATATCAGCCTCGTTGATCGCCAATACTTCCACTCGCGGTGGCAATCCTCCACCTGTTTCCCGTCCGGGCAGGTCCGGTTCAATCCTGCGAAGACCTAGTACGTCGAGCCGGCAGCCCAGCATCTCCTCCACAGTCTCCGGCTTCTCTGCCGCTGGCGACAACACTTCAACGGGCACCGCCTCCACGAGAACCCGTCGGCAGAGCCACTACCCGCCTGTGTCGAGTACCAACATTGGCAAGCCCCCCAGGAAATCCATTGGCCCTGGTGTCATCGATGGTGACTATTCTATCCGTACAGGCCAGAAGCGGAGGCCTAGTCTCATATCCAATAATGGAACCGGCACAGAGTCCACACGGACATCTCTGGATGGCAATGTCGGGTTGGGGCTCGGCCCTGCACGGAACCTCTCCGGCATGACCATCGCCAATTCGCGTGCGGCTAAAGCCAGGTCTGTCGGCCAGCCGCTACCACGAACAAACTCCTCGAGCCTAACCGTAGGTAATATGCTCACTCCCGACCACAGCAATCGCATGTCCACCGCGATTTCGCCGCGGTCCCCCAGAGTCGCAGGCAGGGGCAGTGCTGCTCCTGGCTCTGCCCAGTCCGCAGCCAACCAGAAACGCGCAACCATGATGTCCGGCATGCCCATACTCCCTCACCCCTGTGTTGCGACGGGCCTAGGTGCCCGAACCATCAGCCCTACAGACACACGTCGGATGAAGCGCATGTCGATGCACCAGCCTCAGATTCTGGATCGTCTGGCCAACGCGCCGCCCCCTCCGCCCTCCGATAGTCGCGAACAGTCTAGGTCGCCGTCCATGATACCACGAAAAGCGTCCGCCACGCCTTCGTCGTCACGAACCACTCCTGATACCAACAGAAAATCACACCAATCCGGCTTGTCAGTTGGGCCCTCCCTCTTTGCGCCCAATTCCGTCAGAGCATCGATCGGACCTGCACCGCCGCGGCTGTCGACATCAGGATCTACCTCACGCTTACCGACCCCGAAGACGCTTCCCCCGCACCCTCATAGTGGCATCGTAGCCGACGATCACGAGGGTGTCCCTCCTGTACCCGCGATACCCAAAGCATACGAGTCCCCGAAAGATACTTCGGCCGATATATCCTTCTTGGACAAGCGGAAGGCCACTTTGGCGGCCGACGCTAGCAGTATTCATAGCAACAACTCCACCGGGAGCTTTTCCATCCCTTCTGGACCTGAGACCGGGGGCAGAGTCCGACGGAAGGCAAGTACCCGGAAGTCAACCAATGCGGCAGTACCGGAGACGGAAAAGAAATCTGCGCTGGCTCAAACAAAAAGACATCCCGCGGGCTTACGCCTGCCGCCCATTACGGTCGGTCCTCTGAATCCCTCCACCGCTGCCAGAGTCGCCGCTTTGCAGGAACAGGGTCAGTCGGAACGGAATCTGAGCCCCCCACCGTCTCGGGTTATTGCCAAGACACCGTCAACCCCAATGACCGCCTCCAGGAGCACATTCTTCTCGAGGAATTACCAAGATGGCCACACGGAGCCGCTTCATTTTCGGAGCAGCAGCACCGTACATCATTCCCGTCTCGACAGTGCTTCGGGTGCCGGCGGTACAAGCTCATCTGAGTCGATCATAGGTTGTGGATCCGAAGTTCCCAGCCGGAAGCCTAGTATGTCTCCTTTCTTATCCTCCTCGGTGCCCAGAAACGGCCTGGATCCCGAGTTCATCAGGAGACCCAAGACTGGCGACATTGGCAATGTGACGGAGCCGATCCTAGATGCGAGATCCCAACAGAAGAAGCCTTCTGGTCCTAGGGCGCCGAAACTAGCCAAGTCAAGGACCAAGTCGCCACCCCCTGCCTCAGACCCTGAGGAACCACCGACGCCGTCATCGATGAGCTCGCTGCGGAGAAAACTGAGCCTTTCATGGAAGAGGGGAACATCGAAGAACGGGACCACCACCAATCCGTCCGGCGCCGCGGATAAGGTTCCCGACCTGGCCAAGCAGGACAGCATGCCTCCCCCTCGCATTCCCATTTCGGCAACTGTCGGAAGCCTGGATTCGGTACAAGCTCCCAGCCCTAATACGTCTCTCAAATCTTCGGGTACTTATCTGGAAAGCCGAAGACGGAAGAGCTCCGCGTCGGGGCTGCAGGGCCATGGTCACGAGAGGACAAAGAGCGAGAGCCTGGGGCAGAATGGCAGTCCCCGAAGGGAACCAGGAAACGGCCCGGCTGCGGCTGCGGCTGCGGCAGACCACCAAGGTGGCGCCTCGCGCAACGCGTCTGTCATGCAGAGGATTCTTCGCCCCAAAGCATCTGCCTCCTCAATCCGACAGCAAGATCCCTGGACGGCCGAGCTCGACAAGCACGACCTGATTGCGGAGGATGAAATGAGAAAGATGGGCTTGAGAAGAGACGAAACCGAAATCGCCGCAAAGTCCCTCGACGCACTGAGGAAACGTGCGACGCCTAAAGAACGCGTCAGTGCGGCGGAAGCAGTCAGGATAGCCATGCTCAACGTGTATGAGCGAGGTGAGATCATGGACTATGACGACGTCTACTTCTGCGGCACGCAGAACGCGAAAAAGGTCGTCGGAGATCTCCAATCGGCCAAGCCTAACTTTGGATATGACGACGACCGTGGTGATTATACCATCGTTCCGGGGGACCATCTCTCCTATCGGTATGAGATCATCGACGTACTAGGAAAGGGGAGCTTCGGCCAGGTGGTCCGCTGCATCGACCACAAGCTGGGTGTCTTGGTCGCCGTCAAAATTATTCGCAACAAGAAGCGGTTCCACCAGCAGGCTCTTGTCGAAGTAAACATCCTGCAGAAAATCCGCGAATGGGTGAGTCGGCACGAAGGGGGGAGAGACCAACTGGAAGCTGCAGTCACTGATTTACATCCATCGCAGGATCCCAAGAATACACACAGCATGGTCCACTTCACGCACAGCTTCTACTTCCGTGGACATCTCTGTATCTGCACGGAACTCCTTGACATGAACCTTTACGAGTTCATCAAGGTCAACTCTTTCCGCGGGTTCTCCCTCAGGCTTATCCGGCGGTTCACCAAGCAGATACTTAGCTCGCTGAATATGCTGAAGAAACACAAGGTTATTCACTGCGACTTGAAGCCCGAAAACATCTTGCTGCGGCACCCGCTCCATACCGAGATTAAGGTCATCGACTTTGGATCCAGCTGTTTCGAGAACGAGAAGGTCTACACGTATATCCAGTCGCGGTTCTACCGCTCTCCAGAAGTCATCCTCGGCATGTCGTACGGATTACCCATCGACATGTGGAGTCTGGGCTGTATCCTTGCCGAACTTTACACGGGGGTGCCCATCTTCCCTGGCGAGGACGAGCAGGAGCAGCTCGCATGTATCATGGAGGTTTTCGGTCCACCGGAGAAGCACTTGATCGAGAAGAGTACAAGAAAGAAGCCCTTTTTTGATTCCATGGGGAAGCCCCGCCTGGTGCTATCCTCCAAGGGCCGCAGGCGTCGCCCGTCCTCTAAAACGCTACAGCAAGTCCTCAAGTGCGACGACGAGCCATTCCTCGATTTCGTGGCCAGGTGCTTGCGGTGGGATCCGGACCGACGCCTCAAGCCTGAGGACGCCATTTACCACGAGTTCATTACGGGTAGGAAGACGAGCGTACCACTGCCACGGGTTCCCGCTCGAGACAGCTCTCCGGTCAAGCGCCACAACACCATCTCGACACCCAGACCCCTCCCCGAACCTCCCGGGGGCGGCAATAAGGGTAACGGACCCTCACTGCGGCCCCGTGAGGCGTCCGGGGTCAGTCCTCATAAACCCGTTTCGGGACCTGTGCGCCGGCCGTTGGGAGCCAACGGTGCACTGCATGTGGCCTCGGCGAAGCGCACCAGTACTGGGCCTGTCGGCACTGTTCCCGGCACGAGCCATCTCCCCCGGGTCGCTGGTAGAAGCGTTAGCGCCAAACAAGACCTCGCCTCAGCTGGAGCCGCCGCAGCTATGAGTCGACGAGCATGAAAGACATGATTCAGTTGCCATGAGTCCTTACCTCGGCCAATCCTAGTGGCCAAGGGTGATAAAAATGGACTGCGGATACCATGGACCAAGCATATGCAATGCCTGCTGCACCATGTAATTTCTTTCTTTCTTTTTTTTTTGAGCATGACGGTTCTCATCACGATACGATGACAAGTATACCTACATCAACATACACGCCGATATATGACTGGCCCCTGCCACATCCCAGAGAAGGGACGGGATGTGGCACGGGACTTGTGTTGATGGGTGAACGAAGTAGCCTAAGGGCTTTCTGGAGATGGATTTCTGGGTCCTGCCGGTCATAAGCGGTATAGAGGAGGTGCAACGACGTGAAAGCTGGGTTTGTCCATGTGCTTTTTTTCTTATTTTTTCGACCTTATATTTATATATGTATTGACGGCGGTGACGGAGAAGGCATTCGAGACGCAGAGGGCATTTCGATTCCACTTTCTGTTACTGGTACTTCTTGTTTCTTGTTTCTCTCTCCTCCGGCCGTTTTATTGCCAATACACATTCTTCGAGTTTGCATGGTTGCTTGCCCATATATATATATATATATATATATATATATATATATACATGTACCTGACACAGGGAATGGATTCACGGCATACCTTGAGCATGGTGGCGAATGGTCATCGGAACCAGGCTTGGTCTTCGGTACCGTTCCCATCCGGCTTGTCCTGTCGCCATCGATCGCGGGAGACGGGGCCATCCAGCGCTCGGTTGTTTGTTAAACGTCGCCAGCGTGGCTCGAGGTGGATGCTCATCTGCAGTTCGCAAAGCGGTGCCCTGATACGGAGCTCCCATCAAAGAAAGCATCAAGCCATCGAGCCATCGAGCCTTGCGCAATTCTATTGCAGACAAGGAAATGTGATGAGATGGACTATGGGGTCCGCTGGAGAAAACGAAGGCCCTGGGTCAATGGGTCGTGCTCTTGGAATGGCTTACAAATGAATACTGCCCCTTGCTTCGACTTACTTCTCCCTCTTCCAAGGAGTGGAAGTATCAATAAGCTGGAAGATGGTCCAGGCTCACCACGGGTTGTATATTCAAGCATCATAACGACAGGGGGAAGGGTTAACCCCATACGAGGAGGCTCTTCCTGTCGAATCGACCTAGAATAATCAGTACCCTACTCGAAATTATTACCGCCCGATTTCTAATTAAAGAAATACCTCGACCCCCAAGCATCGACTGCCGATGAAAAGGCAGCCAGACGGGGAACCGATTTGCTGTGGTAGGTCTTGGCCTTCCGTGACGGCACTGCATAGGTGTTGTGTGCGTCAAATCCAGCGTCCAGTGGGAGGCATCCAACCAGTATCCTCATGGGGAGCTAGCGCCAGGACAAAATTGCCAATGGTCATGTAAGGTGCGTGCGTGTGGGTGGTAGGTAAGATGAGAGTGCTGCACCGGGCCGCTTCCGACTACCTGGAACAGGAAGATCTACTCCCATCGACTCATACCCATGACGGAGGCCCGAAATACTAATCTATTCCGGCCGGTCTTTGGCAGATGGCAACCACAACGAAGCAAGTGGGGTTAATAGACATGAGCAGGCAGGCAGGGCCCGGCAGGAAAGAAAAGAGGCCCACGGCAGCCAAGTAGAAATATCCCATGCCAGGACAACCTGCGGCGCCATTCATGAACCTGTCTTGAAGAGTGGGTAAAGGAGGTGCAGGAAACCACGATGCCTTGTCGCGTCCAGGATCAAGCTGGTCTGGAATCCGACTGCGGCGGAGACCTCGAGTCTGGCCGACAAGGCTAAGCATCGGCAAATGCAAGAGATTAGATGACGAACAGTGACTGACACTCCTTGATATACAGTGTCCATTTATGATGAACAGCTGCGGGAGGTAAATTTGGCGTCATGCGGATGTACGGAGCATATCTGCCATGTCGTTGCGAGTTGCACGCTAATGAGTAATAAGTGAGGCATGCATGGGTTGATGTCGCTACTACTGCATATGGACTAGTTGTGGCTGGGGCGAGGCCCGCTGGTGAACTGAAGCCGCAGACTAACTGCATCGGGACGTAATGTTTCCCGGGAGGATGGGGCTTGGGCCAGCGGTGAGGTGGGACCCCTGTCCTCCGATAGAATGCAGAAGTATCGTTTACATAACGTACAACGTAATTCCCCCATCGCAGTTCCCAGATCGCATAGGCCCGACAGGACAAAGGAGGACGAAAGAAAGAAAGAAAAGAAGAGACGAGCTTCCCGACTGACAACCAACTCCTCTTGAGTGCCCTTACATGCATGTAATTACTCATGCGTGAGAGGAAGTGGAAAATGAGGTGTACAACGTAGCAGGTGAGAGGGACGTTCCCCAGGGGACCCAGAAAAGAGGTGCGAGTAGCCCCACAGAGAGACGCCGGCGACTCCGGTCCCCGATCCGAGCGAAACAAACCCATGCCATGCGGATGGTAATTAGCAGAACTTCGCACATGATATCGGAAGGCAGGGCACGGGGAAACGGTGAAAAGAGAGCGGGCTTGTGGGAGACTTGAGGTGGACATTTGTGTGGTTCCATACCACGTGAACCGAGGCTGTGTTGATGCATCGTCAGGGATTATTTTGGGAGGAGATGATATGGGACGGAGAGGGAGTTCTCGTCGAAGCGCCTCAGCCAATCGCTAACGCTCCACGCTCATCCAACGTATGTATGGGATTAATATAAACGAACTACGTATGTACATACCTACCTAACTACAGTATGGGTAGGTATATTGGAGACTCTACTTTGTATAGGGTAGGCAATTAATAATTATCCGTAGGAATACCTAGCGGGCCTGGGACGCCCCGACCGGCCATCCCCCCACAATCACCCACATCGAGGAGTGACGATAAGATCCGGGAGTGGGTGTATGAATACTCAGTACCTATAAGGCTGAACCTGGGGGGGCCGTCAGGCTGTTCTTTACGTGTACATCCCTTATGTAGTCGCCGACGGAGTACTTTCCGACATCAGATGATGAATGAGGTCATAGGTGGCCCTCCTGGCCCTGATTCACTATTCTCAGAGTAAGCCTTCACTTTGCACTTCCTGGTTCAGGTCATTCTGCAACTGTTTTACTTGTCGAAATTTCTTATTTCCATGATACTCCAGGCAGACATCATGCAGTCAATCAGTAAGCCCATTGTCAAAAATATCTATCTGGGTCACCGAGTCTGTCTTGGGATGTTGCTCATGCAGTATTCGCAGGTCAACAAATGCAGGCGCGCTTGTCATGTGATGAGTGGTGACGATGGTGGTTGGTGGGCCGAATCTGCGACCCTGGCATCTCGTCTATCTACTTTGAAGGTCTCCGATCGGGTCCGTCTTCACATTGCAACTCTCCGCGTTGGCCCCCGCATCGGGGCCCAATATACGACCAACCACTTTAAAAATCGTCGTTATAACTTCGTCTGGAGTCTGAAATAATGATCAGAATGTAGAATGTAGATGAAATAAATGGGAAGAAAATAAGGATGGGAAAAGAGTGTGACGTGATAGCGAACGTGGAAGCGTTGATGATAAACTATACCGGTAGCGAGAAATCACGCCCTATCTGCGGGACAACCCGCCCTCCGGACAGAACCACAAAGCATGTCAGAGCTTTGTTCCATAATGCTATGCCCGTTTGGGTAGCAAGATTCAAAGTGTGGCAAATGTCGAAAGAACCATCCTGAAGAACCATCCTGATCTGCCTGGCTATTGTACGGAGTACGTATACTGTACTCGTACTGTTTGTTCTACCCGTACCAGGAACGGTTCTCTATAGGTCTCGGGAGATTTGGGCAGGAAACCGTGAGGTTTCCACCAACCACAGGGCTTTAAGTGGATTCACTTGGACTACAGTGACCCTAAACTAGTTATACGTTGGAAGTACAGTACGTGGGCTTACTCCTAGAACTTCAACGCTATTCCCCTTTCTCCTAAGCGACACTATCTCACCAGGCAGCACCCGTCACTAAAATAAACAGACCTTGGAAATCTTCCCTTAGTCCTCCCGTCAGATGCAAGGGTCACGAGAGGCCTCGTAAGTGCCGTGGACTGTGAGATCTAAGATGCCGCGGGCGCTCTATTCTGGCCATGGTCTCGCTGATATCGTCACCCTCTTCCGGGCATACATTGTATTACATCGTACTCTCCACTCGAAGGGCGGGACAATTCTACTAGGTACCGTACCTTAGGGAGGAGGGCAGGAAGTCGTCCTATTGCTCAACTACTTTGTTTGCCGCATTTGTCCCAATCACCTGGACACGACGGCAAGCCATCAGCGATCATTGTCATGAACACGCCTTTGGAATAAACAAATAGGATATTACTCCCTGTCTTTCCTGACTAATACCTGCATGGGCCCGTCCGGAGTACCTTACCTATCGGTATTCCACAGGCGGCACACAAGGCACCTTACTCAGTGCTTACATATCTCTTCGCAACTCAGAGCCAAGGACGAATTAATTACTTTACAGGACTACGACCGCCGTATTTCGTACACGAAAGTATAGGTACTGCTATTCACCTGTTCCCAGCAACCAACGAAGACTCTCTCTGCCCGTAGTCCATTTGAACGGGCCATGTTTGGAACCTCTATACCGTGGACGCTGAGTGGCCCGTTAAAAAACAAAACTTCTTGGCATATAAGGTAAGGTACAGTACAACACAAGACACACAGATGCCATCAAATGGATACATTGGAATCCACACAACCCTAGGTATAGTACCGGACCTGGGGAACACACCCCACCTTAACCAAGTGTTAAACGGCGAGGAAATGGTACGGTACCTACGACGTGCAAATAAGACTGCACTGCTATATGGCTGGCTAACAAGCGCGCAAGAGCCGCTAGAACTCTTTTTTTCTTTTTTCTTTTTTGTTTTTTTGTTGGGGGCGTGGGGTGGTGGGGAGGTTTCGTTTCCGCATTCTCACATGTAGACCGGAGCATATAGCCTGCGTTTTAGGACCGACGCTTAACCTTGAATCCAAAGAATCGGGCTTATTATCAGGCAACCACGCCTACCTTAGGAGCCGTCCGATACACCGGCTGGCGTAATAGGTTTGTCACCGGTCAAGCTTATGGCACTTGCGGGTAATCACTTGCATCATCGCTCAACACCCCTGGCACCCCTTGAGTGGTGAATTATCCGAGGGAAGGTCTCAACCCGACTATGACTACAGCAAGGTACAGAAAATGCGGCAGTGTTCCTTCCTTACCGGGAGACATTTCTCATATGCGTCATCTATTCTAGAATCTCGCCGTTCTGGCCAGACAGGTAGAGGCCCTCAATGCCCCCGGTTTCTTTTGCTGCTCCCGGCATTCGCTCGTGATAGTCATCATACCCAATACTTGGATTTTTGTTTGCGTTCAGTTACGACACGAGGAGCAATCTTCCTTTTTTTTCCGTTTACTAAAGCCGAAGCATCCTTTTCTTTCCTCTGGTAAAGCAGAAGATTCGCGATTTACGCTTGCTAAACCGGGCCCCGTTACCGGGACGCTTGTAGGTATCACAGTATGACAACACCAATGGTATTATAAGGCTCTTATTCATCCGCATCGCTCCCGTCCATTTTAGGACTGCTTGACAACACTTATTCCTGGCCTTGCAGCTTACAATCGTCGGCATGCCGTATCCAGTCAGCCCTCCAACGTCAATTCAAACGAACGATTTTCGACTTTTTTTTGTCCCACCTGAAAAATACCAGATACCTACCTTAGTCAATCCTTGTCTTCACACCTCTCCTCATGCACATACCTACCTATTCCACCAAGGGCAATCCTCAACGGGATTTGTCAACAGCAACGGATACTGCCAGGGAACCTATCGTGATGGGACGAAGTGTAACGGAGTTAGCAGCTAGCCGTACGGAAGCGTGCAACTTACACCGTACATGCCTTAGTACATAGTCTCTGAAGAGGGCCAAGCCCCACCCCGTGGCCCCCAATACCACCCCCACCGCCCGCTTTCCTACACGTACTATTAGCTCAGTAATTACCCCTGGACTTATCCCGGCACATTGATTTCCTCGTCGCACACCGTCCCTTTCTGCCCCGACGCCCTATTCTGTACTAACGGGCAGGTACGGAATGTGCTTTGTACGTGTACACCCTACTCCGCACCCCCCACCCCCACCCCGCAGGCCTTAGTTTCCTACCTAGGTACTAATTAACTTCGTACCTCTTACTACGGAGGTGGTTGCAGATAAACTGATGTTGAACTCGGAGGCTGAGCTGAGGGTAGGTGTGGGTCCGAGTGGGGCGAAAAGTTGAGCTGAGGGTTGCTGTGG